>NW_004444248.1:767242-869668 GCF_000243295.1 Trichechus manatus latirostris
AAAATCAAACACCTATGCTCTTCAAAAGACTTCACCAAAAGAGTAAAAAGAGAACATACAGACTGGGAAAAAATTTTTGAACAGTACAAGTCAGACAAAGGTCTAATCTCCACAATCTACAAGAAAATCCAACACCTCTACAACAAAAAGACAAATAATCCTATTAAAAAATGGGCAAAGGAAATGAACAAACACTTCAACAAAGAATACATTCAAGTGGCCAACAAACACATGAGGAAATGCTCACAATCACTAGCCATTAGAGAAATGCAAATTAAAACCACAATGAGATACCGTCTCACTCTGGCATTAGTGGCAGGAATGAAAAACACTGGAAATAACAAATGTTGGAGGGGCTGCAGGTAGATTGGAACTCTTATGCACTGCTGGTGGGAATACAAAATGATGCAACCATTTTGGAAAATGATATGGCACTTCTTTAGAAAGCTAGAAATAGAAATACCATACGATCCAGCCATCCCACTCCTATGAATATATCCTAGAGAAATAAGAGTTGTCACTCAAATAGACATATGCATAGCTATGTTCATGGGAGTATTGTTCACAATAGCAAAAAGTTGGAAACAACCTACATGTCCATCAACAGATGAATGGATAAAGAAACTATGGTACATACACACAATGGAGTATTATGCAATGATAAAGAACAATGAAGAATCTGTGAAGCATCTCATAACATGGATAAAACTGGAAGACATTATTCTGAGTGTAATAAGTCAATCACAAAAGGACAAATATTGTATGAGACTTCTACTGTAAAAACTCATTTAAAAGTTTGCACACAAAAAGAAAAAATCCTTGTTGGTTACAAGGGATGGGAGTGTTGGAGGGAACTAAATAGACAGTAGATAAGTGGTAAATTTTGTGAAGGTTAAGACAGTACACAATACTGGGGAAGCCAGCACAACTTGTACAAGGAAATGTCATGGAAGCTCCATAGACTCTTCCAAACTCCCTGAGGGACTCAATTGCTGGGTGGGGGGTTGTGGCGACCGTGGTCTCAGGGAAAATCTAGCTCAATTGAAATAATACAGTTTATAAAGACAATGTTCTACATTCTACTTTGGTGATTAGCGTATGGGGTCTTAAAAGCCTGTGAACAGCCATCTAAGCTACTCCACTGGTCTCATTGCTTCGGGAGCTAGGGAGAACGAAGAGAACAGGATACAAGGAAAAGATTAGTCCACAGGATTATTGGACCACAGCTACCACAGCATCCACCAGACTGAGTCCAGTACAGCTAGATGGTGCCCGGCTACCACCATTGACTGCTCTGACCGGAATCACAATAGAGGGTCCTGGACAGAGCTGGAAAAGGATGTAGAACAAAATTCTAACTCACAAAAAAGAAGACCAAATTTATTGGCCTGACAGACTGGAGAAACCCCTAGAGTATGGCCCCCAGACACCCTTTTAGCTCACTGGTGAAGTCACTCACGATGTTCACCGTTCAGCCAGGGATTGCACAGCCTCATGAAATAAAACAAGACTAATGATGCACAGCAGTCCAGGGACAAGCACTAGAAGGCAGGAGGGGACAGGAAAGCTGGTGATATGGAATCCAAGATTGAGAAGGGACAGTGTTGACACGTAGTGGAGTTGTTAACCATTGTCACAGGGGAATATGTGTATTAACTGTTTAATGAGAAACTATTTGTTCTGCAAACCTTCATCTAAGGTACAAAAAAAAAAAAAAAAAGAATTATCTATGTGAGATCAAATTGACAATAGCACCGCAAAAGGTCTGATGGGGAGCTTAGGGGGCAGTAAGTTGAAGATAATGCTGATGGAATAATTTGGAAAAAGATAGTGAGAATAGCAGCACAACTGGAAGAATGTAATCAATGCCACTGAATTGTACATGTAGAAAGTTTTGAAATGGTGTAACTTTGGCTATGTATATTTTCACCAAAAAAACGACCTCCCAGGTTGAGAAGGGAGAGTGTTGACACATCATGGGGTTGTTAACCAATGTCATAAAACAATATGTGTAGTGTCTGGTTAATGAGAAACTATTTGTTCTGTAAACGTTCATCTAAAGTACAATAAGAAAATTAAAAAAAAAAAAAGAAAATGTTCTGCATCCTACTTTGGTGAGTGGTGTCTTGGGTCTTAAAAGCTTGCAAGCGGCCATCTAAGATGCATCAATTGGTCCAAACCACCTGAAGTAAAGGAGAATGAAGAACACCAAAGACACAAAGAAAGTATTAGCCCAAGAGACAGAAAGGGCCATATAAACCAGAGACTTCATCAGCCTGAGACCAGAAGAACTAGATCGTGTCCAGCTATCACCAATGACGGCCCTGATAGGGAACACAACAGAGAGTCCCGGATGGAGCAGGAGAAAGGTGGGGTGCAGAACTCAAATTCTAGTAAGAAGACCAGACTTAATGGTCTGACTGAGACTGGAGGAACTCCGGAAAGCATGGCCCCTGGATTCTCTATCAGCCCAGAACTAAAACCATTTCTTAGGCCAACTCTTCAGGCAGGGATTGGACTGGACTGTGGGACAAAAAGTGATACTTGTGAGGAGTGTGCCTCTTAGTTCAAGTGAATACCAGAGACTAAATGGGCAGCTTCAGTCCGGAGGTGAGATGGGAAGGCAGAGAGGGTTAGGAGCTGGTTGAATGGACATGGGGAATCAGGAGTGGAAAGGAGGAGTGTGCTGTCACAGTATGGGGAGAACAATTAGAGTCACATAACAAAGTATGTATAAATTTTTGTATGCGAAAAAATTTAAAAAACACTAGAGCTCTTGGAACAAAGTTGTCTGACATTGTAACAAAATGAAAAAAATAAATATATTTAAATTTAAAATCAGTAATAACAGGAGAAATGTAATTTCTAATCATCGATATGTCAAAAATCTGTATATTTTTGTAAATGATTCTATTCTTTAAGAAGACCATCACTCATTTGCATTTTATTTTTGTTAAAACAGATATTTTACTATAATGGCTCTTTCTATTATACCAATGAAAAGTTTTCTTCTTCGTATCTGTGCTAAATGTTTCTGTTGTTGAAATAGAAAAGGTTCTTATATTAAGAAAACTGCTACCTATAATATTTCAGTGAAGTGACTTTTTCTGTCACGAAGAAACTTTATTCAAAAAAGTCTGTGAAAGAAGACAAATCAATTTGGTTCAATTCAACAGATACACATTGAGTGCCCACAATGTGCTAAATGTTAGAGTAACTTGCAGAATGTGATTTTCCATCAAGATGTGGAACCAGACGAATCAAGAATGTCAAAATTTTAAAATGCAGTATTCAAATTTTACATGGAATTCTTTTATCAAAAATTATTTCATGTATTTTTCAAGCAAATTTTGCATAGTCGAGCTTGTAATTTTCTTTCCTTAAGGAATGTGTTATAACAATTGAAAGTTAATGTACCAAAATTCTCTTTGTATGGGAAATTGATTCAATAGTAGCAAGACTCAATTACCAATGAACAAATTATCTAAGACATACTAAAGGAAGAAGTTGTATACTGATTCAAGTTAAGCCACATGCCCTCTGAATCCCTGTGTCCTGTTTACTGTGCATTCAACCAATGTAAATAGAAAATATTTCTTATGGTACGACTCTACAACAGATGTCTAGTGAAATATCATGTTAAAAGAAAATGCTCTGGGAATTATGTGGTTTATGTATTCTAGGTGAACTTAGAATAATCCAATGTTACAATATTTGTTCATTCATTCATCAAAACATCCATAAAACAGATACTAACAGAATAAAAATTATTGATCTAGAGAAAAATAAATCATAGATAGCTGATTCATTTAGTAGTTCACAGATTGTAAGGAAGATAAAATAAATATTACATGTCAAGTGTATTGTCACATGTACAAAAAATTAAAGAAGCTGTATACTTAACTATTGCTGCTTACTAAATTATCTAAAACTTGTTTGAAGACAATACACATTTATTATCTCATAGTTTTTGTGTATCAGGAATCTGGGCTCAGATTCTCTAGGTCCTGTGCTTCAGCATTCTCTCAACATATCACCCAGGGCAGGGATCTCATCTGAAGGCTCAAGTAGGGACATATCTTCTTCCAAGATCGCTTACATGATTGCAGGCAAGATTTATTTCCTTGGGGGTTCTTGGATCAGGGCCTCAATTTCTTCCTGTCCTTTGGCCAAAGACTGCCTTGAGTTTCTTGCTTGTGTTCCCCTCCAACATAGCAGCACGCTTTATCGAAGACAATGAGATGAAAATGAAAGTAACAATTTCAAGTTAATACTTGTATATAGTGTAAGGGAAGGAGTAATGTTCATTTTTTCAATGTGAATATGCAATTCTTCCAATTTCACTGTTGAAATACCATTGTTTCTTCTTCAGAAATCTAGCAGTTTGCCAAAAATCAACTGAAAACTGATGTGTAATCTGTTTTTATACTCTCTATTCTGTTCATTTGATTTGTATACTTATGCATATGGGCCAATATCACATTGCATTGGTTATTATATCTTTAGATAAATACTTTAATTCATATAGGCCAGAGCAACTCTTCTAACTTTTTTCTTCTTTGTCAAGATTTCTTTAGGTATCTTCAGTCCTTTGTGCTTACATATAAATTTTAAAATTGGCCTATCAATTTCTACATAGAAGCAGTCCTGAATTTGGGTTAGGTTGCATTTAATCTATAGTTCAGTTTGGTGAGAATTGACATCCTTAAATATGGTATATCTATTTATTTAACTTACTTAATAATTCTCAACAGTATTTTGTTAATTAATCCCAAAGTATTTTACATTTCTTGAAGCTGTTTAAAAGATGTATTTAAATTTCAGTTTCTACTTGATCATTGAGATAATTGTTCATTTTCAGAATACTTTTTTTTTTTTTAACAAACAGAAATTTATTCTGTCACAGTCTAGGAGGGTAGAAGTCCAAATTCAGAGTCTCAGCTCCCGGGGAAGGCTTTCTCTCTCTGTCAGCTCTGGGAGAAGGTCCTTGTCATCAATCTTCCCCAGTTAAGGAACTTCTCAGCACAGGGACCCCGGTTCCAAAGAAAGTACAATTCTCCTGGCTCTTATTTCTTGGTGGTATGAAGTCCCCCTGTCTTTCTGTTTGCTTCTCTCTATTGTATCTCAAAAGAGATTGACTTAAAACACAACCTAATCTTGTAGATTGAGTCCTGCCTCATTAACATAACTGCCTCTAATCCTGCCTCATGAATATCATAGAGGTAGGATTTACTACACAAAGGAAAAACACATCAGATGACAAAGTGGTGGACAATCACACAATACTGGGAATCATGGCCTAACCAAATTGACACACATTTTTGGGGGACACAGTTCCATCTGTAATAGTCCTATTTAATTTTTTTACAGATAGACATCAGTTTTGCTAGCACTATTTGTTAAAAAGACTCCCTTTTCCCCTGTTTAATGGACTTTGGTCCTTTGTCAAAGATCAGCTGACCTTAGGTGAATGGATTTACTACTGGTTTTTGGAGTCTGTTCCATTGGTCTACATGTCTGTCATTGTACCAGTTCCAGGCTGTTTTGACTACTGTAGCTGTACAGTAGGTTCTGAGATCAGTTAGTGTGAGGCTTTCTACCTTGTTCTTTTTCTTTAATAATGCTTTGTTTAGCTGGGGTCTCTTTCCTTTCCTTATAAAGTTGATGATTAGTTTTTCCATCTCATTAAAGAATGCTGTTGCTATTTGAATCGGGATTGCATTGTATTTGTAGCTCCCATTGGGTAGAATTGACATTTTCACAATATTGAGTCTCCCTTTCCATGAGCGTGGTATGTTTCTTCATTTATGTAGCTCTCTTTTGGTTTCTTTCAATAGTGTTTTGTAGTTTTGTTCGTATAGGTCTTTTCCGTCCCTGGATAGATTTACACCTAAGCACTTTGTCTTTTTAGGGGCTACTGTAAATGGCATTGTTTTCATGATTTCCTTTCCGAAGTTCTATTTGTTGGTGTATAGGAATCCAACTGATTTGTGTATGTTGAGCTTGTATCCTGCTAATCTGCTGAATCTTTCTATTAGTTGCAGTAGTTTTCTGGTGGAATCTGTGGGGTTCACTATGTATAGTATCATATCATCTGCGAATAGGGAGAGTTTTACCTCTTGCCTTCCAATTTGGATGCCCTTTATTTCTTTTTCTTGCCTTATTTCTCTAGCTAGGACTTCCAGCACATTTTAAATAGGAATGGTGATAAAGGGTATCCTTGTCTTGTTCCTATTCTCAGGGCAAATGCTTTCAGCCTCTTTGCATTGAGAATGACATTGCTTCCCCCCCCCTTTTTTTGAGAATATACACAGCAAAACATACACCAATTCAAGTTTCTACATGTACCTTATAGTGACATTGATTACATTCTTTGAGTTGTGTACTCATTTTCACCCTCTTTTTAGGAGTTGTTCTTCACCATTGACATTAATTCACTGCCCCCTAAGGTTCCTATGTAATCTGTCTAGTTGCTTCTGTCACTTTGATCCCATATTGATAGATCTGAAAAGAACATAAGGCTCAAGGCAGACATTTTTTTACTAGTTAAGCTAAACTATTGTTTGGCTTTAAAAAGACTTCAGAGTATATTTTTGGCTTAAGGTTTAAAGGTTATCTCAGGGCAGTAGTATCAGGGGTTCATCCAACCTTCATGGCTTCAAGAAGGCTGGAATCCATGAGAATTTGAAATTCCATTCTGCATTTTCCCTCTTTTGATCAAAGATTCTCTTATAGAATCTTTGATCAAAATGTTCAGTAATGGTAGCAGGGCACCATCCAGTTCTTCTCATCTCGTGGCAAAGGAGTCAGTTGTTGATGGAGGCAATTAGCCACACATTCCATATCCTCCTTCTATTCCTTGACTCTCTTTCTCTTCCTCTCTTGTTCCATGTGAATAGAGATCAATTGTTGTGCCTTGGATGACCACTTGGAAGGTTTTAAGACCCTGGGTGAGTCCTTCCTAGACAAGGTCAGAATACTTTTGATTTTTGTGTATTTACCTTTATTTGGTATTGAAGGAAGAAGTCCAAGCTCCACTGAAGACACTGGCAAAAAACAAGGCCCCAGGAATTGACAGAATACCAAATGAGATGATTACACAAACATGTAATGGTGGAGGTGCTCACTTATCTATTCCAAGAAATTTGGAAGACAGCTACCTGGCCATCCAACTGGAAGAGATCCATATATGTGCCCATTCCAAAGAAAGGTGATTCAACAGAATGTGCAAATTATCAAAAAATGTCATTAATATCACACAAAATTAAAATTTTGCTGAAGATAATTGAAAAGTGATTGCAGCAGTACATCAATAGGGAACTGCCAGAGATTCAAGCCATATTCAGAAGAGGACTTGGAATGAGGAGTATCATTGCTGGTGTCAGATGGATCTTGGCTGAAAGCAGAGAATACCAGAAAGATATTTAACTGTGTTTTATTGACTATGCAAAGGCATTCGAATGAGTGGATCATAACAAATTATGAATAACATTGCAAAGAATGAGAATTCCAGAACACTTAAGTGTGCTCTTGCAAAACCTGTACATAGATCAAGAGGCAGTTGTTCATACAGAACAAGGGGATACTGAGTTGTTTAAAATCAAGAAAAGTGTGCATCAGGGTTGTATCCTTTCACCCTACTTATTCAATCTGTATGCTGAGCAAATAATCTGAGAAGTTGGACTATATGAAAAAGAACATGGCGTCAGGATTGGAGGATGATTCATTAACAACCCACAATATGCAGATAACACAACTTTGCTTGCTAAAAGCAAAGAGGACTGATGAAGATCAAACACTACAGCCTTCAGTGTGGATGGCACCTCAACGTAAAGAAACAAAAATCCTCACAACTGGACCAATAAGCAACATCATGATAAACAGAGAAAACATTGAAATTGTTAAAAATTTCGTTTTGCTTGTATCCACAATCAATGCAGCAGTCAAGAAATCAAACACCAAATTGCATTGGGCAAATCTGCTGCAAAATAACTCTTTAAAGCAAAGATGTCACTTTGAGGACTGAGGTGTGCCTGACCCAAGTCATTTGTATTTTCAATCACCTCATATGCATTCCAAATTTGGACAATGGATAAGAGAGACCAGAGAAGAATTGACGCCTTTTAATTACAGTGTTGATGAAGAATATTGGATATATCATGGACTGCCAGAAGAATGAACAAATCTGTCTTGGAAGAAGTACAGCCAGAATGCTCCTTAGAAGCAGGGATGCCAACACTTCGTCTCACATACTTTGGACATGTTATCAGGAGGGGCCAGTCCCTGGAGAAGACATCATGCTTGGTAAAGCAGACGGATAGTGAACAAGAAGACCCTCATTGTGATGGATTGACACAGTGGCTGCAAAAATGAGCTCAGACATAGCAAGGATTGTGAAGATGGTGCAGGACCAGACAGTGTTTCGTTCTGTTGTACATAGGGTAGCTATGAGTCAGAACTGACTTGATGGCACCTTACAACAACAACCTTTATTTCTGTGAATTTGCTAAATTCCCTTAATTCTAATAGGTTTTTGGTAGATTTTCTAGGATTTTCTGCATAGAAAATTAAATTTTTTATGAATAGTTTAAAAATCTTTCCTTCTAGTATGTGTAACGTTTATTTCTTTTATTGGTCCACTGGCCAGGACCCACATATAAAATGATGAATAGAAGTGGCCAAATTAGACATCCCTGTATTGTTATTGATCCTAAGAGGGGCCATTCAGTCTCTGAGTCCAAAACCAAACCAAACCCGTTGCTGTCTAGTCAATTCCAACTCATAGCGACCCTATATATGAGGTGTGTTATTAGCAGGAGGTCATTTGAAGATGCCTTTTATCAGTTTTATAGTTACACTCTATTCTTTGTTTTGTGACAGTGTTTTTTTTTTTTAATTATAGATGGTTGTTTGATTTTGTGATAATTATCTTGCCTTTTTTGAGATTTTTTTTTTTTTTAGTTTTTAGTTCATGAGGATCATGAATTGCAATGTTTGTTTTTGTAATATTATACAAAACTTGCATTCCTGGGTTAAACCACTACAGGTCATGATATATTATTTCTTTTAGATTTGCCAACATTGTGTTAGGGATATATCCATCCATGTTCATAAGGGATATTATTGCATAGCAATTGTTTGTTTTATTGCGTTTTTCTGGTCTTGGTATCAGGCTAATCCTGGCTTCATAAATTATGTTGAAATTGTTATCTTCTTGTCTATTTTCTGGAAGAGTTATTGGAGAATTCACCAAAGAAGGCGTCTGTGCCTGGAATTTTCATCATGGAAACACTCTTGACCACACATATAGTTTGTATAATGATATAGGGCTATTCATATTATTTCATATTTTCTTGAGTGAGTTTTGGTAGATTGTTCTCTTCAAGAAAATTTTTCATTTTATGTTATTGATAGTACAATAATGAGATGTACAATAATTATTTATTGAATGAATTAATGAGACAATACAGAAAAAACACTATAAACATTACAAATATGCATTTTCAATTGAGTTAATAGCTTTAATAATTTATATAACAGAACAATATTTTAGTCTTAAGGGAAAGATAATAAAGAAAAAGGATGAAAGTAATATTTGAAATATTTTTTATCTCTCCCTGACATTCTCCTCTTGTGTTTAACCCTCGTCAAAGAAATTAATTTTTCTGACAAATAAAAGGTTAAGATATCTTTGTCCTACATCCTAATATATTTATGCAGTAATATTTATTCAAAATACAGTATTTGTGCAAAAATGAGACCTAAATGAGATGAAAGATAATTCCACGAAAATCACTGTGATGATTTCCTAACTTTTATCAACAGGCTAATAGTATGATTTTAAACTAAGTAAATATTCTATTTCCTCTAATCTTAAATTGGAACTGAAATTCAACATTTAAACAGAGTAATAAGAATATGCATCTATAAATACTTAAAAGGACTCCATCACATTATTAGGAGCATGCGAGTTTCCCTGATGGCTGCTGTGAAACAGAACCCATGATTTTAAATAACTGGTGTTTTTTGAAGGATCTTTGTTTATGTAATTCATTTAGAAAAAGGAGTGGAGTGAATGCTAGGCTTCCTGGACCCCTCCGCTCCCACATTTGGGACCAAGGCATTAATTTCTCCAGCTTCTAAGAGTGTAGCCTGCTGACAGCTGACTGCTGAGTTTCTCCCAGAAATTGCCTTAGCCCCAAAGGAACTGCTTCACCCAAAGTTAAGCCTCCTCCTCAGGACAACTTTCTTCCAAAGACTGGTCAAAACGGGGATACAAAGGCCAAGTCCCCTTGCCTCCAGGGAGGAGAACTCAAAAGGATGTGCTAGCTTCAGAACTTCCCTTGAGATCGGCTGAGCCATTTGTTGCAACTACTTCACAGTTCAACTTATCCCTCTACACAGTCCTGCTTACGTCAGTCCCTCATAGATGCTGATTCTAAAGGCCTTCCCCAGTGAGCCATCTGCACGCAAGTCTCCTTCATTGAGTCTGTTTCTGACCTAAGATCAGGGTATCAAAATATTTGTTAAAGTGCAGTCAAATCTACCAGTGACTGGAATGGTGATTGGAGAAATTAGCGGTATTTATTTTAGCAGCACCTATTATGTTTAGGAGCTCTGGTGATGTAGTGGTTAAGAGCTTGTCTGCTAACCAAAAGTCTGGCAGTTCAAATCCACCAGCCTCTCCTTGGAAATCCTATTGGACAGTTCTACTCTGTCCTATAGGGTCACTATGAGTCGGAATCGACTGAACAGCAATGGGTTTGGTTTTTGGTTTTTGGTATTATGTTTAACTTGGGAAGAAGGGCCTTATAAGAATTCTTGACTTGTAACAATTATAAATGTAAATGTTATTATTAACTCTACCTGTCTTTCAATGTGATTTACTGCTTATGCTTTCATTATTCCCTTTGTCATTGTTATTATTAACCAATGTCAATTATTGAGGTATGTTTGATTACTTATTTGAAGTATTATTACAAAATGGTCTTATATCCAATAAAATATTAGTAAGGTAGTTATAAGGGTAGTATTCCTGTTTTATTCAGTGGGAGTGATGACATTTTAGATCTCGGATGTTTTATTTGTGTCATTATATTTCAAACCCTTCCACAAAATATTGAGCTCTCATCTTGCTTAGTGACCTTGTGTTTCTGCACTTGGCATTTGAGAATGAATGATGGATTTTATTGTTCTGTTTTGCAAATAATAAGATCTGATTTTTGAACAGCTATCCAGGTTATAGGAAATTGTGGGATTAAGAAAGAATATGTGGCAAGGTGCAATGGACAGATTATCAGAATAAGTATATCATAGAAATACTTTATATAAAAACATCAGACATATATGATCAGAAATATAGTATCATATAACTGTCAAAAAGGCAATGGTAAGATATCCATTAACTTAACATTAAATTATTATGTTCTGGACTAGGTGGAAATAAGAAGTATTACACATCATTTCTGCTTTTCAAGAGATCTACAATGGAGATTTTTCCCAATTTCTTGGTATTCAATAATATGCTCCTGCTATACGCTTAAGAAATGGAGGAGATGAATTATATTTGTCAGCTACTTCACACAACACTTTGAAGCATGGTACAAAATTATTTACCTGGCCTGTGTAAATAGACCAACTTTATGAAAATTGATTTTATTTTCTCTTTCAAACATCATAATTTTGTTCTTAGAAGTAATTTAAGAGTCAAGTTATACTCAAGATCTGTCTTCCTTCACTGCTTTAATTTTATATGACAAGATTTTAATACCATATAGACACCTACCCACACCAAATATGTTAACTGTATGAATTTAGGTATGATTTGTACTTTGCTATTGTATAATTTTTGCTTTAATTGTTTTGTATTATGTTTAAAAAATTAAAATAGTATATATCTATTTCTTAAGGCGTGATTAAAAAAACGTTCCCAGTCATTTCAATAACTGCTAACCTGGCAAAATGTAATACAACCTGGAGTGGCACAAACAGTTAAGCACTCAACTACTAGCCGAAAGACTGATGATTCGACACTATCCAGAGGCACCACAGAAGGCAGATGATCTGTTTCTGAAAGGCTACAGCCTTGAAAAGTCTATGGATCAGTTTTAATCCACCAACCACCACCACATGATCACCACCATTTGCACAATATCTCCGTTTTGCTTTTATTACCCTGATGTAGGATTTGAAACTCTGCGTAACATTCATCAAGAAAGTAACACGTACAATGGAGCGATTTCAATAATAAAACCAAGCCATGCCACTGAAAAGCTGTTCAAAAGGAGGTGACAGTATAGTATTTTTTTAAAGAGACTGGAGTATAGATAAATTTTCAAAATAGACAAATTTTCCTCAGTGTTTTCCTTTCTCTTTCCCAAACATTTCTCTCTCATTTTGGTGGTTTATCTCCTAGGCAAACTATTTCTCTTTTTCCCGCCACCTTCCATTACTTCCAGTGGGTTCTCTTTCCCATCCCTGCAGCATTTGGGAAGAAAATGATAAGCAAAGCAATGGACATTCAATCTATTCTCTCTTCCTACAGGGGAGATGCTCCTAGCAAAGAAAGAAAGAAGGAGACTCTTCAAACCCCCTTGTAAGCCCACCAAAGACAGACTGCCTTAAAAACTAATGATATTTGCTAGCCAGAGGGTCTGTAGATATGTAATCCTTTTAGTAAGATATACCTACTCTGTCTAGGATCACTATTTTAAGCAAACTTGGAACCTACAAGTTCATGGGGCATGACTTTCTTGAAAACGTCACATTAATTATGGCACTATCTGAGTATAAAATATGTATGCATATAAAATGTTTCATAGTGAAATGGCTCCTGTCTGTGTAAATAATATAGCCACATACATTACTTAGAGTTCTCTTATGTTAATCTGAGCCAGAGTGCATCCTGATGAGGTAAGGAAGGAAGGACCTGAGAGCCATTCTTGTGGTCCCAGAACTCTCCTTAAATTTTCTCTGTTCCATGATGATGTGTATCATTGAAGTATTAGTAATGCTTGACATTGGGTATGATTCCCCATTCTTGTTAGTCTGATGGGATATCCGATCCTTTGTGTTACCTCAGCATTTGAAACAGAACTACCTTTCAGGATCCATTCCAAGTAATCTCAAAAGTTGCCATCCAAGAGTTACAACATATCATTAGAAAAATTGACCACACATTAACATGTTACATATTGATAGTCATTACTGCATTATTATACCACGTATTATCATCTTTCTGAAGGCAGCGCTGTAGTAAAGATGTGACTCTAATGGGGGGAAAAAATACAGACCTTGGACAACCCAAATATGTTAGTCAGAAAGCAGGTCTCTGGCAGGACTTCAGATCACATATATTGGCATAATGTTTGCTGCATATTGGAAGAAAATTAAACCATGATTCAAAGAAACATAGTTTAATAGCTTTCCTCTTTTTAAAAGAACTATCAAAGGGATACGAAAACAGAGGAAGAAAAAAATCTACTCAGAGAAACCTTCACCAAACCTACTAAAATATTTTATCTTCATTCTTAAGTAAGCAATTTGATATGAATTTTCAGGAAGAACTTAGCAGAAAACTTCTAAGAAAGCACATATACATAGAAGTCTTACCTACTTGCCAATGCAGGTAATTAAAAAAAAAGAGAAAGATGAAAACACTTTCTTATATACTAATTCTAGATTTCCATTCACTTGGAAATAGAAAAATTTTACAGACAAAATAAAGGCAGATGTGTGTTTAATTATGAAGAGCTTTTTGTCCACTTCAAATTCAATGTAAAAATGAAGGTATGCAAAACAAAGTATGTTTCGTTCAGTTATTCTTCATGAATTACAATATTTCAGACAAACTCCCACAGGGGTAAATATGTTTTCATCTTCTGCAGGTGTAAAACATCCTTCAGAGAAGATTATTTCCTAGCAAATGAAAATATTTTCATCTCCAGCCAGACTTGAAAATGTTACCCCTAGGAATAAGAACCTTTCTCCAATTCTAAGTCCCGTGTTCAAGACCTTTATGTGAAAGGCATATTAACATCATTCCCATCTGCGAATTTTATTTTTCACTGCTTGTGCTAACCCTTAATTTTCTTCTCTCAGCCATAAAGATATTCATTTTAATGATGATAATAGCCTATTATTATCCTCATGTGACCAAAAAGGTAATAGTGGGAATATTGCACTTACCACTCAGGAATTATGCTCAGAGCACATCATCATGCACTCATAGCAGTCAAGTGCAGCACTGTTGGCTGCTATAATTAATTAAGAAATTAGTTTCACATATATATACATATGTATATATATATATATACACACACAAACTCAATTCAATCTGTTTATTATTGCTTGGATTCATATAAACCTTAAGTCAAATTATGTCCTTCAAAATATATAATGATTATAATCAATAAAAGTCTGAGCATATGGCCTAGAAAATGAGTGTTTATTCTCTCTGTATATATTATTGTGAATGGTGCAAAAGTAATGCAGGTAAAAATGCAAAAATAAATTTATTTTTTATAAAAATATTACATTTCTTTTTGTTGATATTGAATCATATAAAATGTGAACAGAGGCAGAGCCAACATGGTGCCCTAGACAGATGCATCAAGTCATCCCTCTGCAGCAAAGACCTAAAATCTAAGTAAAACAGATGCAAATGTCAATCTTGAACCCTGAGCATCAAATGAAAGGATAAAGAAATAGATCAAACACGGAATGGAAGAAGAAAATAAAGGAAAATAGAGAACCAGGAGAGATATGGAGTGGAGGTCCCCTGCCAACTAACATGGCACAGCGTTGCCATCTTGGAGCACAGCCATCAACAACCCTGGACAGGGAGTATGGGAAGGCAACTTCACAGAGCTCCCAACAGGAGACAAAGCACCTGGTAACCTGAGGTGCCATACTTTCCCACCCCTCACCCTTCTGCCCCATACACCACCTCCACTCCTCCTGACAGGCCACGCTGAGACACCTTGGCTAGAGAACTACCAGCCTGCCAACAGTCTGGGTCTGCCTCACCCCTACGCACCAACTCCTGCCATGCCATTTTTTTGTTCTTTTTCCCTTTCCTCTTTTTCTTTCTTCCTCCCACCTAACCAATACCTCAACTCTACCCCTTCCCTCAAGGCCACGTTGCACTGCCTTGGCTAGACAAGGCTGGGGAGACATCAGCCCATGGCCACCCTGGGTCTGCCATGTTCCTACACGCTGTCTCTTGCCACATCACCTTTTTCTTTTTTTCCTTTCTCCTTTTTCTTCCTCCTTCCCACCTCGCCCATACCTCACCTCTATCCCTTCCTGTTGAGCTACACCACACACTGCCTTGGCTAGAGAGACACCCCGCTCCAACTTGCTGGCTCCAGCTGTGCCATGTTTTTTTTCCTTTCCCCTTCCACCTAGGCACATACCCCACCACTACCCCTTCCTGCTGAGCTGCACGCCATTGCCTTGGTTAGAGAGACATGGGGCCATTGCCAGGCTGGGTCCACCCCACCCCCACCTACAAGCTGTGGCCATGTCATTTTTTTCTTTTCTTGCCCCCTCCTCCTTTTCTTTCTTTCTCACCTAGCCCATACCCCACCACTACATCTTCCCACCAAGACATACCGCCTTGGCTAGAGAGATACTGGTGCAAGGCCAGGCTGGGTCTGCCCCGTGCCCACCAGCCAGCTCCTGCCACTCCACTTATTTTTTTTCTTTTCTTCCTTTTCTTTCTCCCTCCCAACTAGCCCTGTGCTCCAGTTCTACTCTTTCTTCCCAGGCCATGCCACACCACTGCAGCTAGAGATTTCTTGGCCCACCACCAGCTTGGGACTACCCCCCCCATCAACTCCCACCACACCCTTTTTTCCCCTTGCCTCCTTTTCTTTCTCCCTCCAACCTAGCTCCTTATCCACCTCTACCCCTTCCAACAGGGCCATGTCTCACCTCCTTGGCTAGAGAGACACCTGCCTGCTGCCAGCCCAGTTATGCCCCACCCCAACCACCAGTTCCTGCTGTGCCATTTTTTCCCCTTTCTTCCTTTCTCCCTCCCGTCTAGTCCCGTACATCACCTCTACCCCCTCCTACCAGGCCCACTGCATATAGAGAGCTACCAGCCTGTCACCAACCTGAGACCCTCAGTCCCCATCCACTAGCTCCTGCCATGCCACTTTATATTTTTATCTATTTTCTATTTTTTTTCCTTTCCTCCTTTTCTTTCTCCCTTCCACCCATTCCTGCACCCAACCTCTACCAATTCCCACTGGGTTAAGCCCCACTGACTTAGCTAAAGAGGCACTAGCCCACTGCCACACCAGGTCTGCCCCACCCCCACCGGATGGCTCCTGCTAGCCCATTTTTTTTTTTTTTTCTTTCTTATTCCGCTTTCTACCTTTTCTTTCTCCCTCTCACCTAGCTTTATATACTACTTCTACCAGGAGTATTCTGGTTGTACTTCTTCCAAGACAAACTTGTTCATTCTTTTGGCAGTCCTTGGTATTTTCAGTATTCTTTGCCAACACCACAATTCAAAGGTGTCAATTCTTCTTCAGTCTTTCTTACTCATTGTCCAGCTTTCTCATGCATATAAGGCAACTGAAAATACCATGGCTTGGGTCAGGCACACCTTAGTATTCAAGGTGACATCTTTGCTTTTCAGTACTTTAAAGAGGTTGTTTGCAGCAGATTTTCCCAGTGCAATGGGTCTTTTCATTTCCTGATTACTGCTTCCATAAGTGTTGATTACGGATCCAAGTAAAGTGAAATCCTTGACAACTTCAATCTTTTCTCCATTTATCATGATGTTGCTTATTTGTCCAGTTGTGAGGATTTTTGTTTTCTTTATGTTGAGGTTTAATCCATATTGAAGGCTGTGGTCTTTGAATCTTCATCAGTAAGTGCTTCTTCACTTTCGGCAAGCAAGGTTGTGTCATCTGCATAACGCAAGTTGTTAATCAGTCTTCCTCCAATCCTAATGCCCCCTTCTTCTTCATATAGTCCAGCTTCTCAGATTATTTGCTCAGCATACAGATTGAATAGGTATGGTGAAAGGCTGCAACCCTGATGCCCACCTTTCCTGACTTTAAACCATGCAGCCCTTGGTCTGTCTGAAAAACTGCCTTTTGATCTATGTACAAGTTCCTCATGAGCACAATTAAGTGTTCTGGAAGTCCTATTCTTCACAATGTTATCCATAATTTGTTATGATCCACACAGTCAAATGCCTTTGCATAGTCAATAAAACACAGGTAAACATCTTTCTGGTATTCTCTGCTTTCAACCAGGATCCGTCTGACATCACCAATGATACCCCTGGTTCCACTTCCTCTTCTGAATCTGGCCTGAATTTCTGGCAGTTCCCTGTTGACATACTGCTGCAGTCACTTTTGAATGATCGTCCACAAAACTTTACTTGCATTTGATAGTAATGATATTGTTTGATAATTTCCATTCAGACCCTGCTGGTATCTGAATATTTGTGGCATAGCTTCCAGCATCACAGCAACAGGCAATCCCCCACAATACAACAAACTGACAGACATGTGGGGGCATTAGCTATTAGAGAAATGCAGATCAAAACTACAATGAGATATCATCTCACCCCAACAAAGCTAGCATTAATCCAAAAAACCCAAAATAATAAATGTTGGAGAGATTATGGAGAGACTGGAACACTTGTACACTGCTGGCCGGGATGTAAAACGGTACAACCACTTTGGAAATGTATTTGGTGCTTCCTTAAAAAGCTAGAAATAGAAGTACCATATGATCCAGCAATCCCACTCCTTGGAATACATCTTAGAGAAATAAAAGCTGTCACACAAACAGATATATGCACACCTATGTTCATTGCAGCACTGTTCACAACAGCAAAAAGATGGAAACAACTACGCGCCCATCAGTGGATGAATGGATAAACAAATTGTGGTGTATTCACACAATGGAATACTACACAACGATAAAGAACAATAATGAATCCACTAAACATCTCATAACATGGATGAATCTGGAAGGCATTTTGCTGAGTGAAATTAGTCGGTTGCAAAAGGACAAATATTGTGTAAGACCCCTATTATAATAACTCAAGAAAAGGTTTAAACACAGAAGAAAACATTCTTTGATGGTTATGAAGGTGGGGAGGGAGGGAGAGGGGTATTCACTAATTAGATAGTAGATAAGAATTATCTTAGGTGACTGGAAGGACAGCATACACTACAAAGGAAGTCAGCACAACTTGACTAAACCAAAAGCTAAGAAGTTTCCTGAATATAACCAAACACTTCGAGGGACAGAATAGCAGGGGCAAGGGTCTGGGGACCATAGTTTCAGGGGACATCTAGGTCAATTAGCATAACAAAGTTTATTAAAAAAATGTTCTGCATCCCATTTTGGTGTATTAAAAGTTAGTGAGCGGCTATCTAAGATGCATCAATTGGTCCCAACCCATCTGGAGCAAAGATAATGAAGAACACCAAAGACACAAGAAAAATATTAGCCCAAGAGACAGAAAAGGTCACATTAACCAGGGACTCCATCAGCCAGAGACCAGAAGAACTAGATGGTGCCCGGCTACCACCAATAACCGCCCTGACAGAGAATACAAAAGTGAGCCCCTGACAGACCAGGAAAAAAATGGGGTGCGGAACTCAAATTCTAGTACAAAGACCAGACTTAATGGTCTGACTGAGACTGGAGGGACCCTGGAAGACATGACCCCTGGAATCTCTGTTAACCCAGAACTGAAACCATTCCCAAAGCCAATTCTTCAGACATGGATCAGACTGGACTATAAGATGTGAAATGATACTCATGAACAGACTGCTTCTTATCTCAGGTAGATACACAAGACTAAATGGGCAGCTCCTGTCCAAAGACAAGATGAGAAGGCAAAAAGGGACAGGAGCTGGTTGAATGGACACAGGAAATCTGGGGTGGAAAGGAGGAGTGTGCTGTCACATTATAGGGAGAGCAACTAGGATCACATAACAATGTGTGTATAAATTTTTTGTATGAGAAACTAACTTGAACTGTAAACTTTCACTTAAAGCACAATAAAAATAAAATAAAATGTTTGGAGTATTAAAAGATATACTCAAAAAAAAAGACAAACAACTCAATTAAAAAATAGGCAAAAGATATGAACAGACAATTCACCAAAGAAGACACTCAGGAGGCTAACAGACTCATGAGGAAATGCTTGCAATCATTAGCCGTTAGAGAAATGCAAATCAAAACTACAATGAGATACCATTTCACCCCAACATTACTGGCACTAGTCAAAACAAAAGAAAATAACAAATGTTGGAGAGGTTGTGGGGAGATTGGAACTCTTATGCAATGCTGGTAGAAATGTAAAATGGTGCAACCACTATGGAAAACAATATAGTGCCTCCTTAAAAAGCTAGAAATAGAAATACCAATATCCTACTCCTAGGAATATATCCTAGAGAAATAAGAGCCGTCACATGAAAGACATATGCACACCCATATGCAATATTAATTGCAGCAAAATTCACAATAGCAAAAAAATGCAAACAACCTAAATGCTCATTAACAGATGAATGGATAAACAAACTATGATATATACATACAATAGAATACTACGCAATGATAAAGAGCAATGATGAATCCTTGAAACATCTCACAACATGGTTGAATCTGGAGGGCATTACACTGTGAAATGAGTCAATCACAAAAGGAAAAATATTGTATGAGACCACTACTATAAAAACCCAAGGAAAAGTTTGCACACAGAAAAAAAAAATCTTTGGCGGTTATGAGGGAGCGGAAGGTTGGGGAGGGGAAATCACTAACTAGATAATAGACAAGTGTTAACTCTGGTGAAGAGAAAGATAACACATAATGTAGGGGAACACAGCACACCCTGACCAAGGCAAAGTTATAGAAGCTTCCTAGACACATCCAAACACCTTGGGGGACTCACTTACTAAGGCTGACGCCTGGAGACCATTGTCTCCAAAGACATTTAGGTCAGTTGGCATAACAAAGTTCATAAAGAAAATACTCTACATCCTACTTTGGTAAGTAGTGTCTGGACTCTTAAAAGCTTGCGAGTGGCCATCTAAGATACATCTATTGGTCCCAGCACGTTTGGAGCAAAGGAGAATGAAGAAAATGAAAGACACAAGGAAAATATTAGTCCAAAGGACTAACGGACAACATGAACCATAGCCTCCACCAGCCTGACACCAGAAAAACTAGACAGTGCCCAACTACCACCACTGACCACTCTGACAGTGATCACAGTAGAGGGTCCTCGGAAGAGCATGAAAAAACGTAGAACAGAATTCAAATTCACAAAAAAAGACCAGAACTTACCAGTCTGACAGAGACTGGAGGAACCCCTGAGACTATGGCTCTGGACACCCTGCTAACTCAGAACTGAAGTCACTCCCGAAGTCCACCTTTCAGCCAAAGATTACTCTGGCCTATAAAATAAACAATAACACACATGAGGATCATGCTTCTTAGTTCTATCAAGTATGCGAGACCAAATGGGCAACACCTACCCTAAAGGAAAGATGAGAAGGTGGGAAGGGACAGGAAACCTGGATGAATGGACACTGAGAACCCCAGGGGGAAAGGAAAAGGGGGAGAGTACTGACACATTGAGGGGATTGAAACTAATGTCAGAGAACAATTTGTGTATAAAGTTTTTTGAATGAAAACCAATTTGTGCTGTAAACTTTCACCTAAAGCCCAATAAAATAAAATTAAATATATATATACATTTCTACCTGGAGCCCTGGTGGCACAGTGGTTAAGAGCTATGGCTGTTAACCAAAAGGTCGGCAGTTCTAATCCACCAGCCACTCCTTGGAAACGCTATGGAACAGTTCTGCTCTGTCCTATAGGGTTACTATGAGTCAGAATTGACTCGACGGAACGTACCAACAACAACACGCATTTCTGCCTAGCAACCCAGTCCTGAGCGTTTATCCCTTAGAAATAAATGCATAAGAATGTAAGGAAAAAAAGAAAATGAGAACAGAAGATATGCCATACATCACATACTTCTGTAAACAACCGGTTTTCCGATAATGTCACTGAATATTATAAGTAATCCAACACCAAAGTACAGGGATTGAACTCAACTCAGAAATAATCTAAATATTTAGACAAACCCATATATGCATGCACACACACACACACACACAGTATAGTGCTGATTGTCCTACTCAAATCTGTCTTAACAGTATATTATTATAGTATCAAATTTTAAAAAATATGAATCTCAAAAGTAACTACATACAGAATTGTATCCTTTTATAAAGTTAAAAACAACTAATAAGTGTATGTATTCCTAAAAATACTCTTTAGGAATACATAGAAATGCAATAAAACTACATTGAAAAAGAACATCAAAATAATGATGTAAAAGGATTCTGTATGAAGAATATCTCAGCTGGTGAGAGACAGGAAAGTAAGTTGGAGGAATTCACATAGATATAGGTTTGTCCAGGTCATAGATTTCTTTCTTTCTTTTTCTTTCAACTTTGTACTTAAATATACAATAAAGGAAAGTATACTTTAGAAAAACGTATAGCCCAGCGAAGTTTAACAAACCAAATATATCATCATCACCAACATTCAGATCAAGAAACAAAATATTAACTGCAGCCTAGAAATCTCCCTCTGCATTGTTTCAGTCAGTACTCCCAATCTTTGCCAAGGATAACCACTTATCCTGTCTAACATCATAGATTAGTTTTGCCTGTTTTTGTAATTTATATAAGTGAAATCATACACTATATACTCTAGTGACTGGTTTCCTTTGTTCAACATTATATTTGTGAGATCTATTCATATTTTTGAGGTGTACTTGTAAAGAGTTAATTCTTTTTTACTATATAGTTTCTTTATGTGAATGTATCACAATTCATTTATCCATTCTACTGTGAATGGGCCTTTGGGAAGTTTTCAATTTGAGGCTATTACAAATAATGCCAATACAATACTTGTCTTGTGATGAACATATGCACGCATTTATGTTTAGTATATAACATATACATGTACTAAAATATATAACTATAGTACATGTATATATAACATATATACCTATAAGTATATAACTATATATGTACATATAACATATATAGTACATACGTTACGTACTAAACATATATATAGTATATACCTAGGAGAGCAATTACTAACTCATAGAGTCGGTGTATGTTCAATTTTAGCAGATCCTGCAGAACAGTTATCCAAAGTGGTTCTAGTAATTTACACTACCATGCCCCATATCTTTGCCAAGTTTGTTATTTTCCATTCTCATGTTGACCATTCTTATAGACGTGTAGTGGGTACGACTCTATAGTTCTTAATTTCCATTCCACTTATCATTAATGGGAGCTCCGGTGGCACAGTGGTTAAGTGTTTGGCTGCTAACCAAAAAGCTGACAATTTGAATCCACCAGCTGCTCCTTGGAAACCCTACGGGACAGTTCTTCTCTGTCCTGTAGTGTCTCTATGAGTTGGAATCAACTCAACAGCAATGGGTTTGGGTTTTTTTTTTTTTTTTTTTTTGGTTTTATCATTAATGAATTTGAGCTGCTTTATATATATGTGTTGATTGTCCTTTTGATGTACTTTTTAGTGAAATTCTTCTGCAAGTTTTCTTCCCATTTTTCTATTGGGTTGCTATCCTTTCTTATTGATTTTCTTTCTATATTCTGAATGTGAGTCGTTTCATATGTATGAAAGTGTATATATATGTATGTATATATACATATATATATATATGGAGCACTGGTGGTGCAGTGGTTAAGGGCTCTGCTGCTAACCAAAAGGTGAGCAGTTCGAATCCACAAGTCACTCCTTGGAAACCCTAGGGGGTAGTTCTAATGTGTCCTATGGGGTCTCTATGAGTCAGAATCAACTCAACGGCAATGGGGTTATATATACGTACTTTATATATACATGTACTTTCTTTCACTCTATGCAATGCTTGTTCACACTTTTAATGTTTTTTGTAATCAAAAGTTTTTATCTTTAATACAGTCAAATTCATAAAATTTTCTGTTATAGCTATTGATCTCTTTCCTATTTGAGAAGTATTTTCCTCCTCCAAATTCACAATGATGATATCGTATGATTTCCTTTCACTTTTAGACCTACATCTGGAATTGATGTTTGTGTATGGTGTGAGGTAGGTGTTAAGTTACTTGTTTCCTCACATGAATATTCATTGGCCTGTCACCATTTGTTAAAAAGGCCACATTTTTTTCACAGCACTGTACCAGTTTTTGTTCTGGTTGGTGTTATGGTGCAAATTACATTATCAAAAATAACTAAACAGACAACTAAATAAAAATAGACTATGAGGGAACTAATGAAGAGAGTATATAATGAACCAAGGATTATGTTCAATTCAATTCTGAGTATTATGTGTAAAATAAATATATATATAAATAAAATTAAAACAAAGAATGTATGTAGGTCAGAACTACAAAAACGTGATTCTTATATCAGATAGTGTCTAGTCAGGAAAACAGATATCATACTTAATATTTGAATAGACGGAATTTAACATAGGGAATTTTTTACATGTCTGATGAAAAGCTGAAAGACCAAAGGGCTTTTACTTGCTAGGTTTTCATTAACCCAGAATGATTAACTACAGAAGGCAGCTTCCAGTCACAGGGCTAGGAGAACAGAGGAAAGAGATTGGGTTTAACAGAATCTATAAATGCATCCTCAGTGAGACGGATTGACACTATAGCCACAACAGACTCAAACACAGCAACGATCTTGAAGATGGTGCAAGACCTAGCATCATTTACTTCTGTTGTACATAAGGTCACCGTGAGTCGGAGCCAACCAGACAGCAACTAACAACAACAACAGCATAAATTTGGAGAAGTGTCCCTTTAGAGCTGTGTAGACTGATTAGTGGGGCTGTGACCTAGATACTACTGGTAATTTAAGGGCCCAATGAGACAGGTTTTGAGTGTGCCTGGGGCAGTTCTATTCTGTCCTATAGGGTCACTATGAGTCGGAATCAACTCAACAGCAACAGGTAACTAACTGGTAAAGAAGCTGGAAACTGTGAGGAACTGCTAAAATTCTGGTAATGATACATCTTCAGCAAGCAAATAGAAATACAGAAGTTTCTTTCACTCTCCTCCTGTTTTCCAATCAGCCTTTGGTGCTCCTTATTGGTAGAATATGATCAAAAACCAGTTGGCAAAGAAGAATTGAAGTCTGTATAGTCCTCAGCTTCAGCATCAGAAGCCAGAGTAGAGCAGAGCAGATGTGGAGCTGAGAGATACCAAATTAACAACGGCACAATGCTGAAACAAAATTGAATATTAGAGAAATACTAATACTATATTATTTCATTTACCTTTTCATTTACATAAAAGTTAAGCTAAACACTTGATGATGTGTGTTAAGGCCTAAGTCATAATAGTAAGTTATTTCATTCAGAATGTATTTATATTTATGTATATGGCATTGAAAGTTGCAAATTTTCCAAGGTTACATTGTTGGGTAAATATTTTTTATATATTTATTTTATAAATTTCTATGAAACAAATTTTTTTTTATTATTTAAGTGTGATGAACTCCCCTTAATGTTAATAGTCTAACATTTCTTCCATTTTCTAGATTTATTATTTTTCATTTCTTAAGCATGACTCTGCCTCCATCTTCTTGTGCCTACCACTTCTTTTCTGGTATCTTCTATTATTCTATTGTTAAAATTTTGTGAAATGATCACCATTGTCATACTAATATATGTCAAAATAATTTTATGCACCCAAACAGATATTACCATTCAATATTAAAATAATAATTACCTCCTTTAAAAACATTCTCACATATATTTCCTATTATGCATAAACAAAACATCAAACTTTGTGGTGACAATTTGCAAATCCAAAAACCTACAGCTTACTGCATTTAGAGAAAGGCAAATGAAAAGATAAAATCCCTTGTTTGAATTCTATTGTTTCTGTATGTGTAGTGCTAAAAATGATTAAGAGCCATTTTAAAATGTGTTACAAGTCTGTGGAGGCTACACATAGCCATCTGGGAGGGAGGTAAACATGCAACAGAAAAACATAATTGCACTTTGTATTTACTTATTGACTGTGTTGAGTCCCCACCAGGAAAATGAGTTAATACTGTGAAAAAATAGCCATAAAAGTAAGTGGCTGACATCATGTAGGGCAAGAGAATATGATGAGTAAATTGTATTTTTCCTCCATTTATTGATTTGCTGTGTCATAGAAATGTATAAGCACAAATTAAGCCTTATGAAGAGAGAAAAACAGGAAAAGAAGACACTATAATTTATGGAAAGAGAAGGTTATTTCCCAAACCTCTGGCCCTAAACCTTTCCTGAAAGATGGCAGCTCCCAAATTACCATGGGAAAAATTAAGTTTTGATTTTAATGTCCCAAGTATTTCAGATCTCATCAACTGGGGGTAAGAAAATGATAATTAATCTGAGTCAATATAAAAAAAATTAAAATTGACATGCTAGAAAATATTAGTTTTCCATTTTCTTTGTTTTTATGAAGATTGAGTATACATATAATTTTTTAAAAATCATTTAAAAGCAAATACACTAAATATCTAATGAATGGCTTCCAACATAGTCAAAGTAAAGAAAGAATATTTTTAAAGTTTACTTTAACATTTTATTTCTGAATTTGGTGTCAATGGCTAACTATTCAGGTGCTATTGACTATCAAAGTACGGCTTAAGATTGTAGAATAGAATTAATTATAAATTCTAGTGTACTGTACAAAAAAAAACTTTCATCAGCAAGTCTAATAAGCTACTAAATAAAATTTTCTTTTCACTTCTTATTGCTCTCCTCTTTCATTGTTGAAATGACTGTTAATAGTCAAAGTTGGCACAAATAGAAAGAAGGGAGATAAAATTACTGTGACGTTAGACTGCACCTACCAAGCAATTTCCCATGGTAGCTCGCTCCTGGGGAGAGTTTTCAGGCACAGAACACTGGAAAGCTGTTGCCTTGACATCATTTCTAACTTGGAAAAGGACAAAAATCACAAGTGACTATAACTTCCGGAAATAGATAGATTAATTCTTCGGACAAGTCAAAACTTGAGGAAATGGAAGTGGACTCTATTTTCTTCTAAATGTTTTCCACTTCAACTTGTTAAACTTGACAGTGGTTAGTGAAGATAGAATTTCAATACATTAATGAGATGAAAGGTATATATAAATAGGTATATATACTTACATTTATGTGTGTGCAATTATACATATATATGCATATATATATAAGTAAATTATTAGGATGACATGTGCAAAGATCTGGAGGTAGAAAACCAAAAGGGAAGAAGATGCTTGGCATTTCTCAAGCTGAAAGAACTGAAGAAAAAATTCAAGCCTCGAGTTGCAATATTGAAGAATTCTACAGGGAAAATATTAAACCATGAAGAAACCATTAAAAGAAGATGGAAAGAATACACAGAGTCACTATACCAAAAAGAATTGGTCGACGTTCAACCATTTCAGAAGGTAGCGTATGATCAGGAACTGATAGTACTGAAGGAAGAAGTTCAAGCTGCACTGAAGGCATTGGCGAAAAACAAGGCTGAGGAATTGACAGAATACCAATTGAGATGTTTCAGCAAACAAATGGAGCACTGGAAGTGCTCACTTGTCTTTGCCAAGAAATTTGAAAGACAGATACCCGGCCAACTGACTGGAAGAGATCCGTATTTATGCCTATTCCCAAGAAGGGTGCTCTAACCAAAAGCGGAAATTATCAAACAATATCATTAATATCACATGCAAGTAAAATTTTGCTGAAGATCATTTAAAAGTGGCTGCAGGAGAATATCAACAGGGAACTGCCAGAAATTCAAGCCAGATTCAGAAGAGGATGTGGGATGAGGAATGTCATTGCTGACGTCAGATAGATCCTGGCTGAAAGCAGAGAATACCAAAAAGATGTTTACCTGTATTATATTGACTATGCAAAGGCATTGGACTATATGGATCATAACAAATTATGGATAACATTGTGAAGAATGAGAAATCCAGAACATTTAATGGTGCTTATGAGGAATCTATACATAGATCAAAAGGTAGTCATTAGAACAGAACAAGGGGATATTGCGTGGTTTAAAGTCAGAAAAGGTGTGTGTCAGGGTTGTATCCTTTCACCATACTTATTCAATCTGTATGCTGAACAAATAATCTGAGAAGCTGGACTATATGAAGAAGAAGGGGGCATCAGCTTTTTTACATGATCATCTATTTTCTTTGCTTTAGCTATTCTATGTTCAAAAGCAAGTGTCAGAGTCTCTTCTGACATACATTTTGGTCCTTTCTTTCTTTCCTGTCTTTTTAATGACCTCTTCTTTTCTTCATGTATGATGTCCTTGAGATCTTCCTGTTCTTCTTTGGCAATTAGTGTTCAATGTGTACAGTCTATCCTTGAGATTGTCTCTAAAGTCAGGTGGGATATACTTGGGGTTGTACTTTGGCTCTCGTGGACTTGTTTTAATTTTTCTTCAGGTTGAACTTGCATATGAGTGATTAATGATCTTTTCTGCACTCGGCCCCTGGCCTTGTTCTGACTGACAATATTGAGCTTGTCTATCGTCTCTTTCCACAGATATAGTTGGTTTGATTCTTGTGTATTCTATCTGGCGAAGTCCATGTGCATAGTCGCTGTTTATGTTGTTGAAAAAAAGGTATTTGCAATAAAGAAGTCGATGGTGTTAAAAAATTCTAGAATACTTTCTCCAGCATCACCAAGGCTGTATTTTCCAACTACTGATCCTTCTTTGTTTCCAACTTTCACATTCCAATTACCAGTGGTTATTAATGAATCTTGATTGCATATTTGATCAATTTCAGAATGCAGAAGTTGATACAAATCTTCAATTTCTTCATCTTTGGCATTAGTGGTTGGTGCGTAAATTTGAATAATAGTCATATTAACTGGTCTTCCTTGTACGCATATGGATATTATCCTATCACTGACAAATTTGTACTTCAGGATAGATCTGGAAATGTTCTTTTTGATGATGAATGTGACACCGTTTTTCTTCAATTTGTCATTCTCAGTATAGTAGACCATATGATTGTCCAATTCAAAATGGCTTGTATTAGTCCATTTCAGCTCACTAATGCCTAAGATATTGATCTTTATGCATTCCATTTCATTTTTGATGACTTCCAATTTTCCTAGATTCATACTTCATACATTATTAGTGGGTGTTTGCAACTGTTTCTTCTCATTTTGAGTCATGCTGCATCAGTAAATGAAGGTCTCAAAAGCTTGATTTCATCCAAATCTTTAAGGTCCACTCTACTTTGAGGAGGCAGCCTCTCCCAAGTCATGTTCTGAGTGTCTTTCAACCTGAGGGGCTTAGCTTCCAGCACTATATTAGACAATATTCTGCTGCTATTCATAAAGTTTTCACTGGCCAATTTTTTTGGAAGTAAATAGCCAGGTCCTTCTTCCTAGTCTGTCTTAATCTGGAAGCTCCACTGAAACCTGTCCACCATGGGTGACTCAGTTGGTACTTGAAATACCAGTGGCATAGCTTCCAGCATCAGAGCAACATGCAAGCCACCACAGTCCGACAAACCAACAGGTGAATGGTGGTTCCTTTGGGTAAACATCACTAATGAGATCCCTGACTCCTACCTTACCCCACTTCAACTGCTCCAGTGTTTCTTTTAGGTAAATCTTGCTTGTGACTTATGATTTGTCACATAGTTTTTATATCCCTTCACTTTTTGGTCATTCTCTTTTGACCCATTTCTAATATATACCCTGTAAAATGTAATGCCCAGAACTAAATACAAAGGAAGAAAAGTGGTCTAAATGGTGTAAAGCATACTGGGAAATCATCCTCTCATTCTTGTCAATAGACCAGTTTTATTTCTGTCTGGTCCCTTTCAATTGTTAACACCTTCCCTTTTATATCACCACCTCATACCTGAGCATCAAGTATCCTACTTTATGTTGAAAAAGACAGGTTAAGTACAGCAAAGTCTCAGGGCACAGAAAGGCCTTACTTCTGCTACTGAGCAAAATTGCCAATAAAAAGCCATCATCAGAGAGCAAAGAAAAATATAGCCAAGTTGTTCCCCATCACTGCCAATACATCACACCCACGTAAATGGTAAGAGGTGGTCAGCAGTCATTGGCCCACATAGTTTACTGGCACTGGCAATGTACTTTCATACTGAATCTCTGGATGCTGTGTCTATTATTTGTCCCACCAGGAACCCCCTGTCCCCAGGTACATTTCTTCAGCCTTAGTCCCCTGTTACTTGCTCCAAGGACTCATCCTCATCCTAGTCCTTTCTCTTTTCTTCCCAGCCCAGGTGACCATCATTCAGTCTTTAGCAGTGAGATAGTTTCTCTCACAAACAAACAAGCACACAAAGCCACAAACACCAAAAACCACAGCACAAGTGCAAAACCCCTGTGAGATGAGGCAGTCCTTCAGATGGCCCAAATGATGGATATAGTTATTCCTCATTCACTCTCCTTTCTCCCACACAACATCTTTGGGCTTTGGAACAATCTACTGGGCCTCTCCCTCTGAAGCCTAATGGTTTGTCTAAATAAGCAGCAGGGCTAAAGAGATACATACAATTCCAGGCTGACACCCACATGTCTGACTATGCCCTTATATGGGTGATTAGGTCAGAAAATTTGCACTGTGCTCTGTGGAGTAAGACACGCAACCTCTGGAGTATAAAACTGGGTTGAGAGGATCCTCAGGATTCTTCACCCACGGTGCAAAATGAGGGAACGTGCATGGAAGTTTGCCATCCCACCCAGAGAGCTTTGGAGCCAGGGGGGGACCCCTTATCATGGAACTTTTCCTGTTGTATGCTGTCTGTTGTCTGTGAGTAATTAAAATGGAGTTCTCTATTGCCAACACTGTGTACACGTCTCATGTGTAAGACTTGATCAGGCTAAAAGGATATAAAACCTATGGAGTGGTTGGACCACTGGGTGGAATTCTCACCCCAGTATTCTGGAGGTTGCTTGGGTTCCAGAGACAGCCTTTAAGGCAACCTGTGTGTGCAATGCACCCTGGTTATTACAAACAAAAATGTTTAGATTTCAAAACTCTCATTTCTAAGAAGACTTTCAAGAGCTTATTTTGGAAGTTACGAAACTAAGAAAGAAAGAAAAATCCTCTGTCACTGTACACTCCCTATAATACAACTAATTCTTAACACAGTGTACATGCCCGTGAGTGATGTAGAAAGGGATCAGGTAATAAGGAAGTGTTGGAGGAAAAGCTCAAAGACTAATATTTCAAGATATTCTCTAATTAAACAAAATATCACATTTTTAAATACACTTTAAATGGAATTTACTATTTGAACTGCACACTCTACCAATGATTCATATTAGGCATGCTTTGAACTAAATATATATGTCTTTTTAGTCACATGCAAATGCTAAATGGTATATCTCTCATCAATTGGAATTAAGGTTTTGACCCTGGGAAGGATTATTCAATTCACCTTAGAGAACTTCATCTTTTTAGATTCTTCGTATTGTTAGAGCCTACTGTGATTATTGTGAATCCTGACTCTGACAGCTTTTTTTTTCTTTTCTTTTAACTCTCATGTAATACTCCCAAAGGCTGTCTATTCAAACTGGAATAAAATCCAAAACATTAACATATCCTGCATAAAGTTCTGTATCATCTTGTCCCTACCTACATCTCTGGTCTCTTCTCACTCCACTCTTTGCTCTTTATGTTCCGTTTGTACCTTCTGTACAAACAAAATTACCTTCTGTAATTCTCCTAAAGATGTCCTCTGCATCAGAATAGCTTCACACTCACTGTATTCTCTGACTAGACAACTCTCTACTACAGCCATCTCCTTATTTACTTAGCTAAAACTACTTATCTTTTGACCCCATCTAAAGTAACCATTGTTCCAGGCAAACCCGTCCTACACCTAAATCCTAGTCTGAGTTAGCATTTCTATTTGTATGGTCCAGTAGATCCTTCCATAAACATCATAACACACTTGAAATTGTTATTTATTTTCTGTTAGAATGTAGGGCATATGAAAGCAGGAACTATGTCTGATTACTCATCAATGTGTTCCCAGTGAATGTTAGTACTGCATATGATACTTGGTTAATGCTCAAAAATTAATTGCATGAATATAACAAGAGTCATTCCTAAACCAAAAGATACCCTACAATAAAGTTATTCTCCCAGTTGCTAATCCACACAATAATACAGTAATCACATAATATTTCTCCTTTATAGCCAAATATATTCCACATGACTATAATAATTTGATGACATCAGATTGAAATAATATTAACGAGAACAATTCCTAACGCTTTTCTATAACCTACTAGAAAAATAATCCAGGGTGTGGGGGGAACAAGCTGACTTAGCTTGTTCTAAGTGCACTGATATTGACACCTGTGATCATTATTTTTGTTTCAAATGCTCATAAATGAGAGCATAATAAATAGTTTGTGAAATGTGTGGATAATCTATGTTAAATGTGCCTTTCTCTATTCCACAGAATATAATAAAGTAGATTCCAAATCATAGCAACCTTATAGGACAGAGTAGACTGTCCCATAGGGTGTCTAAGGCTGTAAATCTTCACAGAAGCAGATTGCCGCATCTTTCTCCTGTGGAGCAGCTGGTGGGTTCAAACCACAAACCTTCTGATTATCAGCCTAGGGCTTAACCACTGCCACCAGGGCTCCTTAGTCTGGTTACAGGGTAGCAAAAATAATAAAACAAATGTGCTTTTATTTCTTTGGTCATTATCATTTGCTTTCTGTGGAAGCAAATACCTAATCATTAGGGTCATCATCAGTTGAAATCAACTCAGTGGCCACTAACAATAATAACAAAAGGACACTGTAGTAGAAAACATGAGGCACAACTTGAAATTCCTCACCAGAATTCCATGTATGTCTCTAATCGTAATGGCTGATCCTTTCCTGGGTTGGATCAGATGACCATGCATGTTCATGTTTCAAAATAACCTGGATTAAATCTCTTTCAAGAAACCACTGGGACCTGATACTAACATTAACTCACTCATACTTTTTATACAAGCTAATTCCGTATTATCTATACAATTGTTAGCAAGAAAACCATAACTGAGTTCATTTTGCTATCTTAGCATGGCTTCAGCCCATTGATATGAATTGGAGAAAATTGTAGAATTGTGAGCTGTCAAACAAAAAGGATTTATTTGGGAGGCTTAAAAATTACCATATTTTCACACTTGTAAATGGGTTTCATATTATACTCCCAGAGCTTCCATTAGCATTGACTATTTGCCTCCATATAGATACAGAAACAAGTTATATTTTACCTAGACTCTTTCATTTTAAAATAGTGTTAACAACATCGTGTAGAAATAGTCCAAATCAAGCAAAACGATTTCCCCTTCATTTCTCTTTTCCCTTTTGATTTCTTATTAAATAAGACTCATAAGAAAGTAGGAAAATATGATCTTTATGGTACAGAAATGAAAATGTTGTTAAAAATACCATTATAGCTTTTTGTGCATTAAAAACATTTTGCAAACATAAAAATTTGATGGCTTAAATGTAAATGAATCAGAACAGCTGAAATTAGATTTTTCTTTCCGTGTTTGGTAATAAAGGGATGCAATAATAGGTAAAATACTTACTCATGATTTGAGTAGGTATTACTTTATAATTGGAAACATAAATACACATTTTAGAGACTGCTTTTCAGCAGAAAGATAGATTATTAAATAAGTCCTTTTCTATGCGTGTTTCCCCTCTCAAGTTCTAAAGTAATATATTCTGTAAAGTTTCTGGTAAAATATCAGCAGGTTTGAAACTAGAGATAGGCAATTGCCTTCACAGAAATCACTTCTCATGCATAGTTGAGCTGGCCTCAGTAAATTCTTTACTACTTCATTAAAAGCCTATATTACTAATATATGTATCTTAAATGTAATGATACCTCAAACAAGAAAACTGCATTTGATAGTTAGCTATCAGACTCCAATTTCAGGTAATTTTTATGAGAACGTTTACCTCAACTCATTACAGAGGAAGGTTAAATTCTTAGAAAATATGAATATGCTACTATCAATTGTATTATTCCCAATTAATCCTGTTCTTAAAAAAAATGCCAGGAATAATTGTACTGGGGGTGCTAATTAATATTTGCAGCCTGTATATCCTCTCTAGTCCATTTACCTTGTAAAAATAAATTTTTACTTGCCTACTCCTTATTACGATTAAAAATAATACTGAAAATTTTACTGGTGTAATCAGGGAAAATACGCACCAAACAGTCAACCTTCACAGAGTTTGTGTTACCATTAGTTGTGTGTGTGTGTGTTTTTGCTTGTTTGTTTTCTTTTCCCCATCCCAGGATAATACACTGTATTTCCCTCTTACTTTATTGCTTAGCTGTCTAATCATCTGTTCTAATGTTTCTGAGCTCAGTATCAAATTGATATCCGTTACGAACTATGAGGAGATTAAAAGCAGAAAGCCACATTGACGTGCTGATGATTGGAGGGAGTATCAGTCTTGGAAATTATAAGGCACGTGTCTTACCAATGTGAAACTATTATTTCTACTTGCATGCATGGCTTTCTTCCTCATAATTCCATAAGCTTGGTAAGTATAGTGTTGGAAGGAAGAAAATTAAGTAGAAATTTAAGAACTATACAAATATCGTTTTTCTCCTTCGTTTTTTTCAGTTGTTATTTCTAGTTCTTTGAGCTAAAATAGACCTGGATTACACGACATTCTTTTGGAGGAATTCAAGCTCTTTCTTTTAATTATCAATAAATTCTTAAACTCTAACTGAAATTATACCTCAAATGAATCTGATGTACAAAGAATACTTCCTCTCCATTCTAGCTCTTCTGTTTGTTTTCCTGGAATAGTCAGCATTAGTAAAGTGACCAACTTCTAGTCCTCATTTGCTTAACCTTGAGTTTCTTTTCTACTCCAAGCTTTGAAATACCACAGAAGTCACAGAAAACTGGAAAGTGAAAACGGCAACGTTAGCCAAAATTAGAAACAGCATCATGTGGAGAGAGAATAAATCATTTTAATTAAAGAATTAATTTTTAAATTAGCCTGTGCTATCCCTGGTGGTGCAGTGGTTAAAAGCTTCACTGCTAACCAAAAGGTCAGCAGTTTGAACCCACGAGCTGCTCCTTAGAAACCCTGTGGGGCAGTTCTACTCTCTCCTATAAGGTCGCTATGAGTCAGAATCAATTCAACAGCAAGTTTGGTTTTTTGGGGTTTATTCTTCCTGTGGAATCATAAAACTATAAAATATTAACACTTAAGGGGTTCAGAAAGTTCCTACTTTGACTTTTCAATTTTTACAAATGAAGAAGTCAAGGAAGCCATGTCTTTATTTGTTCATTCACTTCCTCACAAAAATTATTTATTAAATGCATACTAATGTGGGATGTGGTCCTACAATTCAATCTAAAATATATATCATCTTCCTCTCCTGTCATAAATGCAGTTAGAATCCTTTAGCGGGAGGTTGTTACGATCAGATTTGCTCTGAGTAAAAATTGACTGAGATTATCAAACTTGCATGCCCTAACTCTGCTGTGTTGCTGTTGTTGTTGTTAATAGGTTGCACTCGTCGTGAACTGTGCAGCTTTTTCCTGTACCACATTTCTGTCTACATTTGACATAAAAAAGGGGGAGGGGCTTTTTTTCAGAGTGGCCATTGCCTTCCTTCTTAGGTGCTATTTACGCTTAGGTCCAATATTCTCTGACTATAGCTGCCTTGCTCAGCTTTTATTCTTTCTTACCCCAAAGACAGCATTTCTGTCAAACTCTCCTTGATTTTCTTCAGAGCTGATTAGATCAGATAGATCAGATTAGAGGCAAGGATTCTAGCTGGGACACTGCTGCTATAATCAAGTCAGTAAATAATGAAGGGTTGAACTGAGACAAAGATGGGGTCAAAGAAGAGGTGTCAAATTCTAACAGTGCTAAAAGAAAGCACGTGTAAGCCATGGACCTACACGTGCATACACATTTACAGACACAACATTGCTGACTCCGCAGGAGCTAAGTTAGCTCAGTGGAGGAGCTTCGTCGGCCAAGAGGCAAAAGAGCACGCCAACAGTTTGCTGAACACTCACCCTTTTCCCAACAAACTGATATCCTTAGGAACCAGTAATCAAGTGAATAGGTCTCTTTCAAATAGCTAAAAGCTTCCAGAGAACATTCGTTTTCCTCCTCTGTCACAATTGATGAGCCATTACACAGAAAATTCGCACCAATATTAAAATGATAATAATAATAAATTCAGATCATTAGGAGTATTGGATGTATTTTGAATTAGCAGTTATAATTATAACTGGCTTTCTGCATAACCAAGTGGTTAGACTGTAACACAAAGCAGACACTGTTCCAAGGGTCTAAATGGACAGCTATTCAAAAATATGTAAAATAGTGGTGATTTTTAGTCTTGTCTCTTCCTCGCAGATGGTAATAAATGCCTATGCAGTACAGGCGAGCATAATAAGTTACAACCTTTTAAACAAATATCAGTGTGTGAGTGGGCGCTAGACAAGCACACATTTACAAGTAAAATAAATCTGTCTACCATTTGTTTGATACCGTATTCAGGGATATCAAAAGTGGTGTCATTATCCCACAGGTGACTTGTTCTGTGCATTGTATCATTTATGTAAAAGAGATGGCACTTCTCCTTTAACGGCATGTCTGGTAGGTGTGGATACCTTTCAGCCGACAGAAGTTTTACAATAAATTTCAGATGGCCTGCATGAAAAGAACTTGTATCTCTTGGCAGCTGTAATAGAGGCATCTGCTGCTTTGTTTAAGTCTGCCTTTTCTTTTCTTTCTTTTTTTTTTTTATCACCTTGGGAAGTCTCAATTAACCAATTATATAAATATTATTATTGTTATGGTTACGATTATGATTATTTAGAAGTTGTCCCTCTGGTCTGCAAATTGGTGATTTTGTTGACTTGAGAGTCTGTGTTTATACAGTAAATCTCATCTCAGCCATCACTCCCAGAGCCAAACCAGGCTCAGCACAGCTAGAGCAGCATTTTTAATTAATTAGAGTATGACTAAGAAGAAGTTACAATATGCTTGTGCTTACAAGGGAAACTTTGGTGTTTTATTCTTGTATTATTATATATAAAGCCCTATCTTGAATATGAAAAATTATTTCTTCCACAATATTTGACTTCTAGCTGGGTCAGTAACTTGTCACAGGATATTGTCTTTGACCTTGCACTGTCCAATGTTCAAAATAGAAGATGCTAATTAAATGCAGATTGCCCAAAACTGTGTGAGTAGAAACTACATTGTACAACATAATCAGGATCTATAAATATAGGCAGTATCTGGAATGATGTGCATCTTCTATGAAAATAACATTTTAAATGAATGAAAATTACATTTGGATAAAAACATAAAATTTCATAATGATTTAGACTATGAAGAAGAATGAATGGAAAAGTCTCAAAAGTAGTACAACGTGTCCAGCATGTAAACTAATGTGTCTTAGACTGCATTTGGGAAAAGTAAGGAGGATAATTATGATCTCCCTAGGTTCAATAATAAGTAATATTTATGGAATATTTTCTAAGTGACAAGGGCTATGCTAATTTTTTGTCTGTTGTCATAGTTAAAACCCACAACTAAGGACACAGGTATTTCAATTACTCCTTTTTATCACTGAGTAAACTGAGGCAAAAAGAAGTTGAATAAATTGCTTAAAATCATTAGTAATCAGATTCTATTTGGAATATTGCGTTCATTTGGGAACTATTCACAATAACCAAAAGGTGGAAACAACCTAAATGTCCATCAACAGATGAATGGATAAACAAAATGTGGTGCATGCATACAATGGAATATTACTCAGTCATTAAGAGAAACGAAGTCCTGACACATGCTAACATATGGATGAACCTTGAAAATATGCTGAAAGGGCAAATATTATATGATCCCACTTATATGAAATACCTGTAATAGGCAAGTATACAGAAACCAAAGATTATTAGTGGTTACCAAGGGTGGGAGTGATAGAGAAAGAGGAATTCATTGCTTAGAGGGGGCACTGAGTTTCTGTTAAGGGTGATGGACTAATTTGGAAATGGTAATGGTAATGTTTGCACAGCATGATGAATGTAATTAATGTCACTGAATTGTACATGCTATATATATAGCAAATATTTTGTTACAGATATATTTACCACAATAAGAAAATGATAAGGAAAATAGTAGAAGTTGAATATATTCCGAGAGGTGAGATCAGAATAGTTAAAACTGAAAAACAAGCACATAAACAGAAAAACTCGTGTTACTTGCTTATTTAATTATGGTATGCTTCCTCCATTATGGTGAGTTCCATGAGACAAGGTCCAAATCGGTCCTTTTTAAAATTGTATCTCAAATGCCTAGCACAATATCTGGCACAGAGTGGATATACTCAATATATTTTATGATAGAACTAATAAAGGTAATTTTTTGTGCAAAGACAGTTCTTTGGAGTCCAGGGTAGCTATTCTGAAGTAATTTAAAATCTATTATGTAGAAAAGATTAGATTTATTCTGTATGCTAGTGGTGAAAACAAGACTGGGAATTTGATACAATTTAAAGAAAAAAAAATTATAATAGTCATTGCTGCCCCAAAATAGAATGAGTGGAGTGAAAAGCTGTTATTTCACTGTCACTGGATGTTCCTACAAAATCTGAATATGACTTCTAAGACAGTGAAAAAGAATTTAGTTCTCCAAATATAATAGATGTCTCAGGCATTAAGATTGTTTATGAACTGAAATCCCCTAGTTCTAATTTGGATTCCAGAAAGGAATAAAGTATCAAAGCCTCTAGGAATAGTTTGAAGTTAGTTAGAGTTTGAATTGGAGCCCTGGTGGCACAGTGGTTAAGAGCTATGGCTGTTAACCAAAGGTCGGCAGTTCAAATCCACCAACTGCTCCTTGGACACCCTATGGGGTAGCTCCACTCTGTCTGTTAGGGTTACTGTGAGTTGAAATCGACTCAACTGCAACAGGTTTTAGTTTTTGGTTTCGAGTTTAAATTAGAACTACTTTTATTGGTAACTATTATACTATTCCCAAATAATTAGTACAGTAAAATCATTCAGTAACAAAGTAAATAAAATAGATAATCTAATATAGAGGCATAAATGATTGGTTTATTTATATAAGAGAATAAAAGTATAGGTTAGAAACTGTCAGACAAAGAGTATAATTACTATAAAATTGTTAATTGTATCTATTACTGAAGCTAGAAATGTGCATCTTTTTCTTTGTATATGGCCCATACAATTTATAAGTAAAATTAATATGTTCCCCCTATAGGTACATAATACAGACACATATAAATTAGAGTCAACCAATACATTTTAGTATATTCTATAGCTTAGATATTACAGGGTAAACATTTCCATCACATCAGAAGGGACTAAAGACTAAAATGAACATGTGCATTGTTAGCTTACTGGAAATATTTCTTGATAGGTAAAGTTCATATCTGGCAGAAGGTGGTATGAGATATGCTTTTTTAAAGTGATGATTCATGTCAAGTGTTTGTTGCAAACATTTTAAAAATAAAAGAAGAATTACAGTTGCTGTGGATTCTTTACATTATTAATGTAACTAGCAATGTAAAGAATATGGGAAAATTTGAATAAGGTTTTAGAGAGTCAATCCCAATGAATATTAAATGAATTAGACAAAGATGATCTTTGGACAATGGAGGTGGATAGATTAATTAGTAGAAAAACTCATATAAACAAAACATGACGATATTATAAAATTTAAAGTGTATTTTATTACATTTACTGCTGAGGTTACTGAATTTCTATAGGTCAAAGACTATATTTTACCTAATATTTACATTTTCCACACTCTTTAACACAATGTTTTACAGATAATTGGTACCCCAAAATTGCTTGTTGAGCTGTTGAATGGGTATTTCACAAAATAGTGATTTCACAAAAGTCATACACAAAAAAGATTTCCATCAAGTTTCCTTATCTTTTTGCTACCTATGGTAATTTGTCATTTGTTATTTTAAAACAAAGATTTATTAAACTCTTGCTAACTATCAGAACTTTTTAAATGCTGAGGATTTATATATTTCAAAGTCTTCTGAGAACTACAATGAGGTTGTCTAAAAATTTAATTGCAAGCAATAACCACTAAAAAGGAAGCAAGACCCAAGTACATCACAATCTCCATGAAAGGAACGACTTTTATTGTTTGTAAGGGGAATGACACAGAGTTGATTAGGAAGATTAAAGGTGATTTTTGAGCTTGATCTAAAAGGTAAGTAGGAATTTGCAAGGGAGATCAATACAAAAGCTGAAAAGTACATAGCTTGTTCAAAAAACATGAGGAAGATAAATTTCCAAAATGCACAGAAAATGTGGGGCACGTAGTTAAGCCAGATTTTTGAAGGTACATATATGTGATGATGATGACTACGGATTTTAACCCACAGATTATTCAGTGCAGGAATTAAAGAACATTTATTTAGCACAACTCATAATTTATTCAATTATCTTAAAAACTGAAGCTGGTTATTCTGCAGATGACCTGGAGTGGAGGAACGGGAGGAATAAGTAGGCCAGAAAACAGGACAATGATATATAGTTTTTGGAGTGATTCTACGAAACTTTGATTATGACAGTGGCCAAATTTTTTAAGAGTGAGTTCAAATAGAGTGGTGATGTTGAACATCATCAATTTAGTTAAGCACGAATACCATTTTTCAAAATTTCTTTCCTTGTGTCATTCCAGCTTAGGTTAGCCATAGAAAATCTTACACAAGATTTGGAATTAACAAGCATTATGCTTTTAAGTTTAGTGTAAGTCACCAAGTTCTGTTTCTGCTCATGCATGTCTTCATTAATCTCCTCTTCACATTCGGCTTGTATCTGTGACCTGGTCCCAAAGTTGATGCTACATGTTTTAGATCTCTGTAAAGTAGAATCTTACTTTTGGAATCAAATTATGTTCTGGTAATCTATTGTTGAATAACAATACACTCAATATACTTAATGATATAAAACAATAACCATTTTATTGTGCTTACAAGTACATGGGTTAGGAGTTTGGGCAGGGCATAGTGGAGACAGCTTGTACTTTCCCCATGATTGAAGACTTAGCAGGGACAGCTCAAATGGATGGATATGGCTATAATGGCTCAACTAGATCATATGTCTTGGATCTTGGTTCTAGATGCCATCTTAGTTCCACAGTTCTTCTCCAGATTACCATTGATGGGGTTAGAATAGTCAAGACTGCAAATGTCCATTAATATAAAGAATCAAAGATCTAGAAAAATAGGCATTACATGTCAAATACAAGAAACGGTTTCTTCCTAATAAACAAATATGAAAATATACAGGCATGTGTTTATTAACGTCCAAGATACCTTCTGTGAAATAGGATGTAATGAGATTTGGACGTTATATTAACACATACTGTGGATGAGGATTCTCTCAGGCATTCGCTTCCAGAATAAGGAGTTTTCGTCCCTATTAAAAATTTGCTTGGGCAAATAACTTCCCTTTACAATTAGTTTATCTAAAATTTCAACAAATTCTTCTGGTGCCTTCGCATCAGCACATGCAGACTTACCACTCTGTTTTACATTCCGCAGTGAAAAACGTTATTTGAAGCCCTTGAACCACCCAGAGCTAGCACTAAGTTCGATGTTGTAGTCTGTCCTGCTTTTTCTTTAAGCAGCTCGAACAAGCTTCATACCTTAGCAGTGATCATCAATGTGCTGAGAGGGATTTGCTTTTTTCTTTGGTTCTTAATCCACATCATTAGCAATTTCGCCATATCTGAGGTACGTCCCTCTCCTATTTTCATTAGCATTCTAGCTTTCAGTGGAGCGATCCTTTAACAGCCTGGAGAATGTTTTCTTTTTTTTGAGGATCGTCGTGATTGTCCAGAGCAACATACCTATATCTGCTATGTCCCATTCGCTAAATGAGATTTATGAACTCTATTATAACCTTTGGAACCACGGATGTATATGCATTGTCCAAAAGGATGTTATGAAGGGCATGACTGTATTTCAATTTATTAAAGCCAGTGATATAATTTTCTTTTTTTGTGTGTGAAAGGTACTGCTTTGGCTTTTTAAAAATGTTACAGAGTAAACTATTCCCTGCTTTCCCCACACTGACAAGTTTTTTGTATTTTTTTTCCTTTTTTTCCAAAATGCTAAATAATTCCTTAAATGTTTACGTAATAGGAGTGTCTAGCTCACAGTCTATATATGTTTCATGTGAATGTAATTAAAAGAAGCAACCACTGTCAATTTAGAGGTTTAAAAAAAAAAAAAGCAAGAGAAACTGAGTGGTTTTCCCAAGATCATCATTGGTAATTAAAAATTATTGACAAATAGTACTATATAATTATTTTAAAATGTTGACAAAACTATTCCTGAGAAGTTTTGACTATATATTATATTCAAAACTGCCAATTTTTGGCTGATAAAAATGTGAATACAAATCCTTCTGAATCCTTGCTAATTTTTGCCCTCATATAAGACCTGCAGCTGGTTTTCATAAAGGTTGAAAAAGAATGGCTTGGGAATTGTTCTGCTGCCAACAATGTAGCTAAAATGAGACTCATCTTTTCCTATTCAACAATCTAGGCATTTAATCTCAGTATACCAAATAACTTGCTGCCATCAAGTGGATTCCAACTCATAATGACCCTACCGGACAGAGGAGAACTGCTCCATAAGGTTTCCACGGCTGTAATCTTTACTGAAGCAGATTGCTGTATCGTTCTCCTATGGAGTGGCTGGTGGGTTTGAACCACTGACCTTTTGGTTAGCAGCCCAGCACTTCAAACATTGAACCACCTATGTTAGAAGTACACAAAGGGATGACCAGGGCAGGGAAAAATAAAACATAATGTCTACTGATTCTATGAAATGTCAGTATCACAAGCTTTTGTATGGGACCTTCAAAACCAAGTGATAAATGTGTACCTTTGTCAAATTGTTATGGGTTATGGTCAAAGTCTCAGTGGTCATTTCTTTAAAAGCCAAGTTTCTTTTTAGAATGAGAGGTTGAAGAATCATCTTCCTCTTCGGGGAATTTTAAGAAAAGACTATTTTTAAGAATAGTTGCAGCCAAGGTTTTTTCTATACATGAGGGAATGAGCTACACAAATTTCCAAAGTTCAATCTAGTCTTATAATAAAATAATGTAACAATATATACAATTATATCCAGATCAGTACATTTTGTAATGGATAAAAAGACCTAGTTTTTAGGCACTAGGATCTTATAAATTCTCGGACACAATTATCAAAGCTACTAGAGCAAAGCAGATAAATAACAACAATATAATTTCATCACTTTACACACACCTCTAGATAAGTTAATCAACACAGACAACTGTAGAGACCAATCAGGGCAACAGATTATTCCTTTGAATTAAAATAAAATACGTTGTTCTTTGAATTTATTGAATCACTATCTTCCATTCTAATATGTCTTAGCTAAATTAGGATATATTTCTTTTATGTTTGAGGTAAGGATGAAAGAAACATAAAACAATTAAAAACAAGAGTAAAGAGTCAATTTTTAAAAATTAAGTGCCTATCCCTGACCAAAATTTTTGTGATGCTAGCATAGAATGCAGAACCATTTTCACCATGATTCTATCATACTATGTCAAAGCCCCTTCAAAGACAACTTCTTTTTTCTTTTTATTGAAAATGAATACTGACACTGTAGAATCACTACTAAGGTTACTACTGATGACTGAAATGAAAAATTCCTGTTTGGAGAGTGTAAAAAAGAATGTTCTCAAAGGTCTGAAACAAATTATTTGCTGGGACTGTGTATACACGGACACAATGGTCTTTTCAGCAACAGACAGAGAAGCTTGCCAGGCTCATAAATCTGAGGAAACAAAAGAGGAACACACACCTAAGAAAACCAGCCCCCACCAAATCAAAGAAGGAATCATCTCTCTCTTATTTGGAACAGAAATGTAATTTGAATAACAATAATATTAAATGAAAAAAGTGCATAAATACCTGCTGCTAGCTTAGGTAACGATACAACTACAGAATTTTTCCATATACTATATTGTGTTCGAGACAGTTATAAAAATTGAAGTGACTCTAGTCTTACTATATCTATCAAGTTAAGAATGAATTTTGTCTATGTTAAAACTATTTCACATTCTATATGAATAAAAATATCTATATATAAAATGATACACCAATGACTTCCAGCCGAAGACCACACCAAGAACGCACCTGTGGTTGACCAAGTTGGATTCATCACTTATTGCAAAGATGCTGACCACACACCATGGGGAACTGTGAGTCAGCTCAGTAGAGGATTTTTAGAAAAGACTTATCATGTATTTTACACTTTGATTAGATGATTTGGGGTGTGGTTTCAAGGAAGCAAAGGTTTACTCTAGAGGAGTGATATCAGGAAGCAGAGGTAATTCTATAGTTGCATACCTTAATAAGTTTTAACTGGAAGGAGGGAAAACTGGAGTGAGGCTAAAGTTGCGATGAATAAAGAAGAAGTTTAGTTTCATGTTTGCTGAAAGTGAAAGTTGTTTTTCTTGGGGTAGATAGGGTTTGGTACTCAAACAAAATTATGAAGTAGTCTTTTGTTTTCTGTCTCATTTCATCAGTGTCAGAGTGGCCTTGTCTGATGCTGATGTTCTGTGAGATCATTTATGTCTAACAGAGTTGGGGAACACCTTGACCTAGCTGTGTCAGTTCCTGGCTGTTACTGGTGTTTCTCTTAGGTATAATGTTTAGTTAACCATTATACCTGAAAAACACACACATACACACGCAAGTTAAGTGAATCTTTTAATGGACTTTAAAAAATAATTTTAGACACTCATTTATTTCATTTTATTGAACTCTTACATAGTGTATACTTTGTGGCAGGAACTTTCCAAGTATTAACTCATTTATTCTCCATAAAGTAGGTATTATGACTGCCCCAATTTTAAACATTAGGAAATTGAATCACAGAGAGATTAAGCAATTTGCCCAAAGGTTTACACCTAGTAGTTGTCAATTTAGGATTAGAACCTAGGAAGTTGGCTCCAGAATCTGAACTATTTACCCCTATGCTGTACTGCAACTAAAAGCTAACCATACCCTTCTCAATTTTACATTAATTTGAACATACTTCATGTAGAATTATGAGGAAACATTTAACTCTACCATATCAAATGTTAAGCACAAATCTATCCCAAGCATTTTGTCTGTGTTTAATCATCTCTACCTCCTGCATGTTCTTGATCTTCTAAACCATAAAACATCTCAGAGTTGCTTGATTATAAAGCACGGGGGTCATCATGAGTCAGAATTGACTCTATGGCAACTAGTTACTCAGGGTTCAATTCTTTTACTGGCTATTACTCAACACAGAGTACTGGTCAACAGCACAGACCGGGCCGAAGACAGAATGGAGACTGAACAAAGACAGATCAACCCTGATCCAACCCTATGACAACAATATTGGGATTACCCAACTACTTCTGCTTCTCGATTTTTACTGCATTTTTGTTTTTATTTGACTTTTCAGTACAGCTAGTCTGCCTTGGCCTAGCACAATTAGATGGCTTTTTTTTTTTCTTTTTGCTTCCAAATATCTCTGTAGTTTTCAATAGCATTTATTTACTTGATTGAAATTACAACATAAAATCAATGTTTGGGTAATGATTCTGTCCTGCCGTTTCAGCTGCTGCTTCTATTATGCCATTCTACCTGCTCTTCCTTGTGTGTGCCAGTACTACTTATCTTTGATAAAATTACTTATTTATGATTTACAGAGTTTGTCTACAACACTAATCCAATATATATTTCCTCATGTAAAAACTTTAGATCATTTATGTAGTAAGACCTATGAATTCTAGAAATGTATGCATTTCATAGAAAGACAAAGATCAATAATGATGCAACATTCACAAGACGTCTGCACCAGCTCCTGACTTTCCATTCCCCTTGGTTCTAGCCATTGAGGTTTTAACCTACATATTCAGCCCATTAAAGTTCCCACGGCCATGGAATGGAACATGTTAGCATACTTCTCAGCTTTGTTCTGGGCTCCGAAAATTACATGTGGCCTAAAGCTTTTTAAGTGACGTCTTTGGAATAAACACTTAACATTCAAGCACACCATCAGTTGGATCACATTCTGCTTCGTTCTGTGGCCCCCATTCCTATCACTAAGCTCTAGAGCTGGGTTCCAATAAAGATTTGAGTTATTTTTCAAGTGAATCCTGTGTTGAAAATCATGTTTAATATCAATCACTATGGATCACAACCATGTCAGATGCTTTTCTAGATGCAAGAAATAAAAACAGAGAACAAATTAAACAAAAATCCCAGTCCTTGTCGAGTGATTGTATTAGTGAGGTATTAAATTAGAATAGACAACTACTGAAACAACTTGCAAAATATATAATGGCTCAAACAAAACAGAAAGTTATTTCTATACAGGTGAATAATGCAAGACTGTTCCCCCAGATCTGAGTGGAGGTGGGAGTGTTTTGCCCCATACATCTATTCAACATGTGGTTTTAAGATTGCTCCAGGCTGCAACAACCAGTGGATAGAAAGGAAAAAGAGCCTGGAAGTGGTTCTCTTCACTTCTGCTTATATTCCATTGACTAGAACAAGCACTGTCCTAGACATGGACATGAAGGGTCCCTGTTCCAGGCCCTGCACCTCAAGGATCCTTGTTTTTTGAGGTGTTTTTTTTTTTGAAATTTTCTAAGTCTTCCTCATGTCTGAGACTGGCCAGAATGGGAGTACTATCCAGACGGGACACCTGGATCCCATACCAGGTTCTATATGAGCCCCTGTCCCTATTTCTCACCTTGGAATACTCTCAGACCCTCTACTTCATGCATGGTGTCAACCAGATGATGTAGGAAGCTCCAGGACTCATGTCTGTATCATCACCCTGAGGTTCTGTGCCCAGGCCTTGGTTCCAGGAGGACAGGCTGATGAGCAAATCTCTCCCACTGGCCAGTATGTTTTATTTATTTATTTTTCTTGCAAGGTTGCCTGAGATTGGGCTGCCTGAGTAAGGTTGGCATGCTGATATTAGGTGATTCTCACTCATCTTGGACACAGGACGAGTTTCGGGAACCAGGCTACCCACGTCCACTGGTGACACTTGGCCTAAGGCCATGTGTATGAACCTATGCTTTAGCTCTTTCCTGCCCATCAGCTCTCACCAGTCCATGTTCTGACCATGGTGCTGACTCTGGTCTGCAGCATCTAAGGGTGGTAATGGTGGCAGAAGTGTCCTTTACTCTGTGGGGCTCTTCTTGTTGATACCTAGTGCCACATATCAGACAAGCCTCCAGGAATGGCTATACCTATTTCTTCCAAGGGATTTTAGGATTGTTGCTCTACAACACCAAAGGGCACTTAAGATCTGTGACCTCTTTTGCCTCTGCTAGATAATGGTGATATTGAGCTCATCCAAGTGAGACTTAAGCCATGGAGAGGAGTGATAGGCATTTTTGTGTCAGTATGATTGCTCTTCTTGCTCCACCCATAAGTCTCTATCTAACCTCCTCACTGGTGGCAGTGTGTGGAAGGCAATAATGCAGCTAATATTGAAAGAGATCAAATTCCAGAAATTTAGTGATTATGGACCAAAGAGTTCAAGAGAAGATACGATTGGAAGATGTGTGATTATACATCTATGCTACAAAATTCTAAGTGGTAAATTTTGGATGACTAGACAATGAATTATCTTTCATGCTATCCTATATATTCTGGATGAGCCTTGCATTTGTGATCATCATTAGTGATGCACAGTAAGAATCTCAGAGAAAGTTCTTAGAAGTTGGTAGTCTTGGACAGAAAGATGATGATACAGTATCTTGAGTAATGACACAACCAGCATTAAATAAATGGTATTAGAGACCTTCAAAAGAAAGAGAGTCTATGTAGTTTAAATACAAACAGGCTCTGGAAAGCAATGACATTGTGAGTAATAACAGTGGTGCTACCTTTTTCTCATGATGGGAGATAAGAAATTAGCCAGGAATGGCACATTTGACAGTAAAGAACATAGAGAGGTATTTTGACCTGAACAGGAAGAGATGGTGGCTGAACACCATAGAAAAATTTTGTATGCACTGATTGGACAATAAACATAATACGTAAGTAACTCTTCTAACCCTGTTTTTGTAAATTTTCACCAATAAATCACTATGCCTCACGTGGGCTTATGAATTCTGGAATACATTGTAAATCAAATTTTCTAAATAGACAGAGGCCACATAAACTCTCTTCATGTTTTAGGTCAGCCATGGTTAGAACTCAGTCAAATGGACATACTTAATTCTAAAGAATGGAAAATGTAGTCAAGCAAGAATAGGAAATCCGCACGTGTGTGCGTCTGTGTGAGCGTCTAAGCAATCTCTGTCACTAAAGGACAGGCAATGGATATGAATATGTAAGTTATACAGTATACTAGAGACTGACATGTGCTATGGAGAAAAACATAGCTGAGAAGAGAGATGGGGAATTATAATCCATATTAGACTGTTAACAGTGAGGAGAAAAACTCTGTTCACCATATCTCTTGTTTTGTTCCAGGTTTTGTGCGTAAGGGACTACTTTCTTATCTCCACGTAAATTTGTGCCTATAGTGAAGTCTTCTCTTTGCCTACCTTAATTTAATTCACCTTTGAAAGTTTAGATCAATTCACATTTATTCAATCAAGCTCATCCTTGTCAATGATCACACCCTCCTCTAGTTCTGCTGAGCATTTTGCCTCTGCTCCAACTGTGCTGCTTATCTCATTCTGCACTGTGTTACAGTGAATATCATATATGCCTTGAAGGCAGGATCCATCACTTTTGTTTTCATCTTTGAATCCCCATAATGTTTACCATTGACTTAAGTTTTAGGAGTCCTGTGCAAATGTTTGTTGAGTTAACTTTTTGGCCCTTTCACAAGTTTTAGGGCTTGGAAAGATAAGAAAAGGCTCAGCTGTTAGTAAACAATGTGTCCTAAGAAAATTAATAAAACTGAGTTTGAGATGTTTTGTAACAACATCAATTATAAAGTGTGAACTGATTTGAATGATTTCTTAATTGTCAGCTACCGTGGATATTAATCAAGAAAGATTATTGCTTACCCTTTGTTTTTCAAAGACCCTTGTATTTAGTGTCACACTGAATGCAAAGAATGAAAACAATAAGGAAAGAATATAAAAATTATTTATTGAAAAAGACCCTTTTTAACTATTGTTCTGAGATAATCTTTAGACTTTAAACCTTAAACCAAAACTATCCCCTGAAGTCTTCTTTGAATAAAAGATAGCTTATTTTACTTAGTAAAGTAGTCTGCTCTGAGCATTGTGATTCTTAAAAAAGTCATCTCTATGAGATCAAATTGACAACGGCAACTCAAAAGTTTGGATAGAAATCTTGGAGGAAGTACATTTAAGATAATGGTGGTAGAATAATGTGGAAAAGGATAAAGAAAATGAAAGCACAACTTAAATGTAACCAATGTCACTGAATTGTACCTGTAGAAATTGTTATTTCACCAAAATAAACTTTTAAATTAAAATTAAAAATAAAAAGCTTCATTATAAAAAATAGACCCTTTTCTGATTATCATTACATAAAGATATATTATCAGCCGGTCCCATCAGAGTATTACTATTTTAAGTCACTAAATGTTCATTAACATTTTAATAAAATAAATTTCCCATAAACCAAACCAAACCTGTTGCTGTCAAGTTGATTGCGACTCATAGGGACCCTATAGACAGAATAAATGTGCCCCATAGGGTTTCCAAGGAGTGGCTGATGGATTCGAACTGTCAATCATTTGCTTAGCAGCCGAACTCTTAACCACTGCACCAATTGCTGGGAGACTTATACAGGTTCTTGAACCCTAATGCAGGAATACTGATTTCAAAATGCTGAAATGGTCATAATTCTTACTAAAATATTTGGAGGTAGATCGATGGGGATAGCAGCCCATATTTTGAACAAGGGAAAAATGTTAGGACAGAAAAAAAAAATGGAAAGCTCATTTCCAAACATTTTTGCCAGGACTAAATATAGCAGCTGTGGCAGAGGCTGAAGAATCACACATAGTCAGGAATCCTGATCCTTTCACTTTTCCTCGCCTTTCCCCATAAGTTCCAAACTGATGGATGAAAAAGGACATCATTACCTAATTTATCATTTCTGATGTCTCAGCATACACGATACACAACAGTTGACCCAGAGGGTGATTTTTCCCAGTGCTGAACCTCCAACTTCCAAGCTAGAGGCAAGCTGCCCCACTCGGGGGTTGCCTGGTAAGTCATCCAGCAGCCCTTAGACCCAGCTGTTCTCACTGCACTTGAAAGTACCCCAAGGTTTACCCACAGCAATATGCACAATCCTTAACCCTTGAACAGAACCTTTCTGAAATGGTTTGCAGAGTATCTGTCTTTCAACACAGATGACTGAAGGCCAATAGTGTTTTGGCCCTTTGGTGATCTTGGTGTTGTTGTTGCTGTGTGCCATGAGTCAATTCCAACTCACAGAGACCCTACATGACAGAGTAGAACTGCCTTATAGGGTATCCTACATCTTTTCTCCTGCTGAGTGGCTGGTAGGTTCCAATAGCCAACCTTTCAGTTAGCAGCCGAGCACTTAGCCACTGTGCCACCAGGATTCCTTTGAAGATCTTAGTTCACCTTCAACGGAAACATTATCTTTTCTTGACTAACTTGTGCATTTGCCATATTCTGCACGGATTATTATAAATGATGCTATTAATTTATTAGCCTTGGGGGGGTGGGAGGGAAAACTAAAATATAACCATAGCCACCCTATTCTTTAATTTGATGGACACTACTAAAGGCCCTTTTCTCTCTCTCGTCACCTCCTTAAATTGTTGGCCATGATGTGGTCACAACAAGAGCATGGATGCCAACCTTCTTTATTACTTGGGAATCATATAATACTCCATACTCATTAGAACATTTGATATCCCAAATAGCAGTCGGTACTGGGTCTCACAGCTAACCTCCAAGCTCAGCTCCTTCATTGTCCCTGCTTAACATTTGGTTTCTCAGCTTGGTGCTGTGTGTCTGGCATTTGCTTCTTTCTTTTCATAGCTGTATGAATTTTGTATGCATACCCAGAGACCTGTTAGCAGCAGACTTTTGAAAGAACAATAGAGTATGTAAATTCACTGGGAGTTCTCTGTGCCTTACTCAGTGTGTGGGCTTAATCGTGGTATGGGAGCAAAATCACAGAGAGGCACTCCTTTGAATTTTGTGTCTACGAAAAATGAAGAGTATGTTTAGTGGGGGTAGTAAAATGGGTAGGGAGGGGGGCTGATAAGAGAAAGCACTGTTTAAGAAGATACTACTAGGAGAGAATCTGGAGAAGATACTAATCTTCTGGAGTACTGAGCTGAATACATGCGTAGTGTGGTCTTTAAGGTAGCAGAGGGGAGAGAGAAGGGCAAATTTTACTTAACAAATACCTACTGTTGCACTCTAGCTACCAAGGAAAATGTACCCCTTAAAACTGCATTCCCTGAGCTAAGATTAAACAGTAGAAAGACAAAAATCTTTCAGAGTAAGATATCTTTCATCTTCTTTAGTGAGAATAGGATCAATATAGTACGGAGTGTTTATATGTATAATATATACTTTTCTGTACATGTTGTTGTTGTTAGCTGCTGCCGAGTCAGCTCCGACTCATGGAGACCCCACGTACAACAGAATGAAATACTACCTGGTCCTGTACCATGTTCGCAATCGTTACTATGCTTGAGTCCGTTGTTGCAGCCACTGTGTGATTCTGAGTGCCTTTCAACTTAGGGGATTCATCTTCCAACACTATGTTATTGTTGTTGCTAGCTGCCATCGAGTCATTTCCTACTCATAGCAAACCTGCAGGACAGAGTAGAACTGCTCCATAAGGTCTCCAACAGTCAGGCTGTTAACCACTACGCCACCAGGGCTCCTTCCAACACTATATTGGACAATATTCTGTTGTGACCCATAGATTTTCATTGGCTAATTTTCAGAAATAGACTGCCAGGTCTTTCTTCCTATCTGTCTTAGTCTGGAAGCTCCACTGAAACCTGTCCACCATGGGTGACACTGCTGGTATTTGAAATGCTGGTGGCATAGCTTCCAGCATCATCGTAACATGACAGCCACTACAGCAGGACAAACTGACAGATGGTGGTGGTTATATCTACATAGATTAACATAATTTAGTTTGTTTCCAGGAAGATAGTAGCCTGGGCCAAATGGGTTGTTTTTCTAGACATGTGCTCAATCCTTTTGCATACAAATATATCCTTTACTTGTTATTGTTACGATAAACTTAGAAGTACATTATCACTTAATATCTTATAAAATATTCCATTTCACTCCATAGTTATTTTTCAATAGTATTTTAGAGGGCAATTCTATCCACAAGTGTACTTCTAAGAAGAGATGGTCAATAAAAAGGTATTTGTTTCTGTCTGTGACCATTTTTACATGGAGACGTCTGAAAACTGAAAAGGTCAGGATATTGTTTACTGTATTTCAGTATCAGTGTTATCTAATGAAAATAAAATAAATTTCTAGGTTACAGTGCCAGTTCTGTGTTCTTAACTCATGCCAGTCTACTGTTCTTTTCTATATCCCATTAAATATGTAATTTTTCATGCATTCCAAACAAAAGACATCAATTGAACACTTACTAAATGCATTATTATAAATCGAAAGTGACATGTTGGTTTAAATAATCTGAGTAATTCCAATGACTGCGCTGTCACACGAATTTACAGAAGGGGCAGCGTTCTATATAAACCAGAGTTGGGAGATTGATTTATAGCCCAGTTACTATTATTTCCCAAGCTTCGTGACCTAGGACAAGTTTCAATGTCCACTGTAAAATGAATAAAATACTCCCTATCCTACTGAATTTGTGTGGTTCTTATGAGACTTAAAGTAGAAAAAATTATGTGAAAGCATTTTTAAAGTGTGAAAGCTGTGTACCTAAGAGGTATTATTATATAGTTCAATTAGGAAAGCTTTTTTTTTTTCCTGTTTATGATCTCTATTCTGTTGCTCGAAGAAGTTTAGTTTAAGACAGTTTCTGTAGCTTTTGAGGCAATTATTAAATTCAGTCAATATTGTTCCTTGATCTCATATACCTTGCAAAATTGCCATGAATCAAATCAAATCAAGCCCAAAATATTATAAAGAATGAGGACATTTACTCCTTTTCCTTGGTTCAATAGAATGGCAGTAATATGAACACAATATTAGGGTATAAAGAATGATCCTTAATATTTGTCATCAGCAAGTATTCATATTCTTCTGTTATGTGAAAGTCTGCAATTAATAAACCTGAATTAAAGTCAGAAAATTATTTTCTTAGGTTCTTTCTTCCCCAGAAACTCCACAGAAAGGAAACAACAGACCACCATTCTCTATAGCTGTGCATCAATGTTTAAAATGATGAGTAATCTTCAAGGATTGTTTTCCTCCCACACTTTATGTTATTTAGTAAATGTCACATGCTTGAGAACCATGAAATTATTTAGAGGACTCTCATTTCTCTCCCAAGTTTATGCTTATTTGCTAAATATCAAATCCACCATCACGAAAACTTAAAATGTATTTTTTTTTCTTATGAAGCAAAGTAATGAGGTGTTTTTCATGACACGAAATAATTTCCTTTTGCCTATTTTCATTTGTTCACTGAGATATTTTGCTACCCTTCTTTAGGTACTATACTGAAGAAAAATCTAGGTTCTTACAGTTTCAAATCTTGTGGTTGGTAGCAACAGCTTGGAAAATAGTTGACAAAATTACTGGATATGAGTTTTTCTTTAGCAATACAGATAGTCTGTGTAGGATAAGAACCAGAGAAACAAGTGACTTTTAGGGAGAAAATAAATAGTAATGGCATTAAAAAAAAAAAAAAGTGCTAGAGAAGTAACATAAAAACAATCATCACAGATTAATTAGAAAAATTCCTATGGCTGGGTTTTTAAAGACAGTAAGTTCTTTCTAACATTTTCTTGATTACCTCTATAATAATATTCCACGATTTTAGAGTGCTGTACATTTCTTAGGGTCAAAGGAGTGAGGCTATCGCCATTCACCCCACAACACACACACAGACCCCACACAGGTTCTGTCCTTAGCCCTTTTGAGAACTTGTTCCCCCTAGTGAAGCCCACTGCTATCTTAATAAAATCAAACCTAGAACCTCTAAGTTTAGCCTTAGCTATGCAAGGAGAGAACTCTGGACCTTATATGCCAATATCCTCCTTTAGAATTTTCTGCAATGATGGAAATATTCTATCTATATCTGTGTTCTCCAATATTGTAGCCACTAGCCCATGTGGCTATTGGGTGTGTCAAATATGTCCAGTAGGACTGAGGAACATAACTTTTAATTTTATTTAATTACATTAATTTAAATTTACATTTACATAGCCACATGCAGGTAGTAGCTGGCATACTAGACAGAATAGTATATAGACTTCTGTTCCCCATGATTTCACCAGGAGTGGGTTGCTGCTTTACTGCTGTATCACTGTGTTACTTAATTCTGGCTACATACTAGACTAACCCAATGAGCTATAAAGATATCAACTTTTTAGAATCACTTCGATGACTTTACTGTGAATCCATAGTTAAGAATAATTGCTGCAGCTCAAGTGTGGACTCACAAATCTTTATCTCTATTAGCACAAGTACATCCTTTTAAACTAGAAGTTATTTAAGGCTTTGAGATGATAGGATGAGAATAGGCCCACAGGATACATCCATTCCAATCAGTGATTCTCAGAATGTGTTTGGTGGAACTCTAGATCCATAGGATGCTAGTAGAAGTTTTGTTATCAAATTAGTCTTGAAATTTTGGGATAAAAGAAGCCAAACTAGTTTCTTTATTGAAGAATTTCTCAGAAGGCTTAAATGTTAATGTAATGTACTGGAAATTTCTAAGTAGGATAAATTGTGCCAAGGTTGTTTTTTTCGCTCAATTTACTTGACCAGAACTTACTGAGGGACATTCTTTACAACTAGTGTTTTGCCAACTATACTTTGGGAAACAAATACATTGATAATGTGGTTTATTAAGTGAAGAAAGTTTCCTGTTGCCAATCTGGGAAGACCGGAGTCTGATCTTAAGAGAACCAGCAACTTTCATAATTATATGTGTACTAGTTTCTTTTTAACTGGCTCTCTCAGTGGACATTGTCTAATATAAAAATTCTTGTTTTCAAGTCAGAGGTTTAGAGTCATATTGCCCAGATTCTAACATCTTTTCTTCCAGTTTACAAGAACCGTGAAGGGCCTAAAATTTTATCTTGCTTACATGCTAACAAGTTAGCTGATCACAACGTCATAGATGTGACAGAAGAAAAGAAACACTTAATTTGGAGGCAGAAGATTTATTCTTATAGCACAACAGGCAGCACGAACTTCGTGTTCTCATCAATTCCCATTGCCCACAAATACCATGGGTGCCATGCATAGAGGCCCAAATTGATGATGCCCACATGCTGTGTCACATCTAAGGAACCCCAAGCTTTGGAAACTTCCTATCTTTATGAGGAGGTTGTCGTCAAACCTCTTCCCCTGTAGAGAGACATTATCTTTATTATCCTAGTTTGGAAACAAATGTGCCCATTGCAGTGGAGGAAGATTCTATCTTTGTTTTTAAAGGTTGTTGGCTATGCCAATGTCTTTGAAAAAAATAGTCTGGAACAAAAACTTGGTTATCAACGCCTCTTCACAAGAAGTGTAGAAATTCAGAAGAGTCATAGAGAGTTTCCACCAGACGTCTGTCAGTTTGTCATACTGTGGTGGCTTGCATGCTGCTGTGATGCTGGAAGCTATGCCAGTGATATTTGAAAGACCAGCAGGGTCACCCATGGTGGACAGGTTTCAGCAGAGCTTGCAGACTAAGACAGATTAAGAAGGACTTCACAGTCTACTTCTCAAAAAATTGGCCAGTGAAAACCTTATGAATAGCAGTAGAATGTTGTCTGATACAGTGCTGGAAGATGAGCCTCTCAGAGTGGAAAGAACTCAAAGTACGACTGGGGAAGAGTTGCCTCCTCAAAGTAGAGCTGACCTTAATGATGTGGATGGAGTAAAACTTTTGAGACCTTCATTTGCTGAGGTTGCATGACTCAAAATGAGAATAAACAGCTTCAAACATACATTAATAATTGGAATGAGAAATGTACAAAGCATGAATCTAGAAAACTTGGAAGTCATCAAAAATGAGATGGAATGCATAAAGATCGATATCCTAGAAATTACTGAGCTGAAATGGAGTGGTATTGGCCATTTTGAATCAAATAATCATATGGTCTACTATACTGGTAATGACAAATCAAAGAGGAATGGTATCATGTTCATTGTCAAAAAGAACATTTCAAGATGCATCCTGAAGTACAACGCTGTCAGTGATAGGATAATATCCATACCCTACCAGGAAGGCCAGTTAAGACCATTATTCAAATTTACACACAAACAACTAAGGCCAAAGATGAGGAAACTGAAGATTTTTACTAACTTCTGGAGTCTAAAATTGATCAAACATGCAATCAAGATGCATTGACAATTACTGGTGATTGGAATGTGAAAGTTGGAAATAAAGAAAAGAGATCAGTAGTTGGAAAATATGGCCTTTGTGATAGAAAGACGCTAGAGATTGTATGATAGATTTTTGAAAGACCAACAGCTTCTTCACTGCAAATATCTTTTTTCAACAACATAAATGGCAATGATACACGTGTACCTAGCCAGATGGAATACACAGGAATCAATCTGACTACATCTGTGGAACGAGATTATGGAGAAGTTCAATATTGTTAACGAGAACAAGGCTGGCGCCAACTGTGAAAGAAACTATCAATTGCTCATATGAAAGTTCAAACTGAAGCTGAAAAAATTAGAGTCAGTACAAAACACTGAAAATATGACCTTGAGTATGTGCCACCTGAATTTAGAGACCATTTCAAGAAGAGATTTGACAACTGAACACTAATGACCAAAGACCAGATGAGTTGTGGAATGATATCTAGAACATCATACATGAAGAAAGCAGAAGGTCATTAAAAAGACAGAAAAGAAAGAAAAGATGAAAATGGATGTCAGAAGAGGCTCTGAAACTTGCTTTTGAACGTAGAGTAGCTAAAGAGAATGGAAGAAATAATGAAGTAAAAGGGCTGAACAGAACATTTCAAAGGGCAGCTCCAGAAGACAAAGTAAAGTATTATAATGAAATGCTGAAAGACCTGGAGTTAGAAAACCAAAAGGGAAGAACGTGTTCAGCATTTCTCAAGCTGAAAGAACTAAAGAAAAGATTCAAGCCTTGAGTTGCAGTATTGAAAGATTATACAGAGTAAATATTGAATGAAGCAAGAAACATCAAAAGAAGACGGAAGGGAAGTACAGAGTCACTGTACCAAAAAGAACTGGTCAAAGATCAACAATTTCAAGTGTTAGCATATGACCAAGAACCGATAGTACTGAAGGAAGAAGTCCAAGCTTCACTGAAGGCATTGGTGAAAAACAAAGCTCCAGGAATTGACAGAATACCAATTGAGATGTTTCAACAAATGGATGCAGCTCACTCGTCTATGCCAAGAAATTTGGAAGACAGCTACCTGGCTAACCTACTAGAAGAGATCCATATTTGTACCCATTCCAAAGAAAGGTGATCCAAAGAATGCAGAAATTATCAAGCAATATCATTAATATCATGCTCAAGCAAAATTTTGCTCAAGATCATTCAAAAGTGGTTATGGCAGTACATTGACACTGCCAGAAATTCAAGCCGGATTCAGAGGAGGATATGGAATGAGGAATATCACTGCTGATGTCAGATGGATCTTGGCTGACAGCAGGGAATATCAGAAAGATGTTTTGGGGATTCCTCATGGTTTAAAATCAGGAAAGATGTGTGTTGGGGTTGTATATTTTCACCATGCTTATTCAATCTGTATGCTGAGCAAATAATCCAAGAAGCTGGATTATATGAAGAAGAACACGGCATCAGGATTGGAGGAAGACTTGTTAACAACCTGCCATAAGCAGAAGACACATTGCTGAAAGAGAACAGGACTTGAAGCACTTGCTAATGAAGATCAAAGACTGCAGCCTTCAGGATAGATCACACCTAAACATAAAGAAAACAAAAATACACACAACTGGACCAATAAGCAACATCATGATAAATGGAGAAAAGATTGAAGTTGTCAAGGATTTCATTTTACTTACATGAAAGCAGCAGTCAAATGACATATTGAAATCAAACAACTTATTGCATTGGGTAAATCTGCTGTGAAAGACCTCTTTAAAGTGTTAAAAATGAAAGATGTCACCTTGAGCACTAAGGTGCGCCTGACCCAAGCCATGGTATTTTCAATCGCCTCGTATGCATGTGAAACGTGGACAATGAATAAGGAATACTGAAGAAGAATTGATGCCTTTGAATTATGGTGTTAGTGAAGAATATTGAATATACCAAGGACTGGCAGAAGAATAAACATATCTGTCTTGGAAGAAGTACAGCCAGAGTGCTCCTTAGAAGCAAGGATGGTAAGACTTTGTCTCATGTGTTTTGGACAAGTTATTAGGAGTGATCAGTCTCTGGAGAAGGACATCATGCTTTGTAAAGTAGAGGGTCAGTGAAAAAGATGAAGATCCTTGAGGAGATAGATTGACACAGTGGCTACAACAATGGGCTCAAGCATAACAAAGATTGTGAGGCTGGAGCAGGATCACACAGTGTTTTGTTTTGTTGTACATAGGGTCACTATGAGTTGGAACCAATTCTTGATGGCACTTAACAACAACAAAAAATCATGTAGAGTTAGTTCCCTAACCCTTTTGGCTAACTTCATTACCATTCTCAATTTTAGTAGAAATAACAACTACAATAAAAATAGTTTCTATTTCTTAGGATACTGGAGCAGATGAAATAAAATATTCCAGTGCTAGTAAACAAAATGCAGTTCAGCAAAAATAAATGAATAAATGATAGATAGATAGACAAATAGACAGATAGATATAGATAGATAAATAGATAAATAAAATAACTTACTGTATATGTCTCTAAGGGAGCTTAGCTCTTGGTCTTCTGATCTTACACAAGGGTGTACTTATCATGAAAGGTAAATGCTGTCACTTTTCTATTTTGTAAAAACTCCATCAATTCAGAAATTCCCACTCTTTTCTTTTTCTTTCCATTTCGTCTCCGATATGATCCAAGACCCCAGGATTTTACATGTAGCTCTGGAATCAGAAAGATGCATCTAGTACAGATTTTCCAGTACTCACTCACTGTGATTTTTACTGATATGTGAAATCCCCACTAGTCCTTTGCTATCAAAACCTACTGTGAATGGATTCATGCATGATAAGGCACTGGCACTTCCCTTCTGTTCTTTCAACACCACATACATGCAAGTCATTCTATATTCTCCTTTTCCAGAAGATAAGGCACATCCAGGCACAGTGGTACACTCTCAGCCACTTTTTGCTTAGATATACCCACTCTCAATTCCATCTCAGGCACAACAACTTAGTCTTCCTCTTGGTCTCCAATTCAGAGATTTCCAGGTATCCTGGTGCCCCTGGGGCTTCTGTGCAAGGTTTTGAGGCACTCTCTGCTACCATCTGCCATCTACTCACTGCTACAGAGATACTATCCACTCTCAGATTCTCCTCATCCTGCTTATTTGAAGTTTTATCATCCAATAATTTCCTGAAATCCTACATTACTCCCGACTTAGCCCAGGGGATCACGTTACATCTATTCTTTGAGGACCAGACTAAACACTAATCATATTCCTCTAATTCTTCTTTCTCTCGCAACATATAGGCCTTTATTTAGATGGGGAAAGAGGAATAACTTTTTTTTACAATACATAGTATTCTCCCTTAATTACTTTTTTGTTGTAAAATTCATCTTTTGAGTAATTCCAATTTGACCCCTGCTATTCAATATCAAAGGTCAGCAGTTTGAATCCACCAGGCACTCCTTGGAAACTCTATGGGGAAGCTCTGCTCCATCCTATACTGTTGTTATGAGTGGGAAATTGACTGCAATAGGTTTGGTTTTTCGGTTTATTCAATAACAACATTTTGGAATTAAAAGCAAACAACAGAAAAAGACGTTACCATGAAGGACATTTGGGAAAGTCCCTATGAAAATGGTATCCACAGGTTATATTCTCCACCAACAAGATGGCAGCCTGATAGAGCATTAGAAATGTCAGGTGAAGACCCAGCTGAAGTACCACCTTGGAGGTAACACCTGTGTGAAGGGGGTACATAGTATAACTGTAAATGAACAAGTGCAGCAACTGTGTCTCAAGATAATTATGGCTACCAAGGGCTCAAAATCTTAAGGAATGAGAGTTTCTGTCACATCATGAAGTAAGCCACCAAATCCACCAGAGGTGATATCTGAGGGTGAAGGAATAGAATGGATAGCGATGAGTACCAGTTACATTCCCAAGACCAACTATAGAGAGGTTAATTAATTACTCTGACTTCCCTCTTCCAAGTTTCCTCTCAGGAAGAAAGGCCACCAAAGCCTTGGAGGAGCTATTCCCAAATCTGTGTGGTGAAGTGCATCTGTGAGATCCAAAGTATACACTGTGACAGACATAGAGTTGAAACACTCAGATCCGCCTTTAAGTAAGCACTTGATACCTACTTATGATGACTGTGGTTAGATGACAGTCTCTAGCTGTTAACTAATTCAGGCAGAATCCTCTTCTCAGAGTGGTCCTCAACCAGTGATTACACAAGGTGGTGGGCAAGGGCATAGCCATTCCTACCCCACAGAGGAGACGAGACTCCTCTAATGGGCAAACTTTGCTCAGTATTTCCACATTAGGCTAGTAACAATAATAAAGTACGTTTCAGAACTTGCTTCCCAGAGAACCTGCCAGATTTGTCACAACTGAGGAATCTTCATACTTTCTCCGTTTTCAAAGAAAGGTCTTTTGGAAGATTAAACTAATAGCACATATTCGTGCAAGTATATTGGTAGGAAGTTATGATATGCAATTATCTAATTATGGGGACCAAATACACATTTCAGTACAGAAATGTATATACATACACACCTACCTCTCAAGAAGTACACCCAAAATTCTCTTTAGAAGTGAGAATGGCGAGACTTTGTCTCACATACTTTGGACATGTTATTGGGAGGGATCAGGCCCTGGAGAAGGACATCATGCTTGGTAAAGTAGAGGGTCAGCACAAAAGCGGAAGACCCTCAATGAGATGAACTGACACGGTGGCTGTAACAACCCTCTCAAATATAGCAATGATTGTGATGACGGTGCAGGACGGGCAGTGTTTTCTTCTGCTGTACATAGGGTCACTATAAATCGCAACTGACTCCACGGCCCCTAACAACAATTCCTCACTTATGGGCTATCTCATTAACCAATATTTCACATTTGTGGAATAGTAAAAAAAATCTACTATCCGATTATTTTTCTCGTTAATGACACCACTGACTCGCACAACCTTGCCTCCCACAGCTTGTCCAGGCTGTGAGGAGGGAGGAGCGGCGCTACCTCCCAGGGTATTTAATCTCAGTCTGGAACCCGGGGGCTCCTGACACTCTGCTCCTCCTGGCTTGCGCCTCCCCATCCTCCTCCATGCTAGGCTGTCTTCTGGCTCTGCTCACCCTCCGCCCCACATTTGCCTTGCACGCAGGCCCCGCTGGCGGGTGCTGGGAGCAGGGCGTGGGCATTGGTTGGTGTTCACCTCTACGCAGCCACCCCCTGGCCCCAGCCACCACCCACAGCCTAGCCCACGCTGGCCCACTTTCCATAGAGTGAAAGCAAGCCTATAATCACTGCAGGAACAGAGGGGCCATGGCTGCCCAGTTGGAAGGGCTGGGGCCAGGCAGGAAGGGAGACCAAAGCAGGAAAACGCAAGTATTTTGCATTACATTGATTTTCACACAACAACCTGGTCTATGGAAATTAACCATGTCAATAAGTGAAGGGTGGGTGTATATATGTTACAAAGAAATACGATAAAGTAAGATATTTTAGTCTCATGATGGATTACCATATTGTCAAAAAAAGGATAAAAATTACTCAAAAAGATTTGTGACTGAAGAGTCAGGCCATTAGTTTTCAACTTTCTAGGTAAAAGAGCCATAATCTCATAACCTTGTGTCAATAGCTATTTCCTAGCACAGAGGAGCAAAATTAAGACACTAAAGTGTTAACACCTATGAATTGAGAAAGGTACACATTTGGAGCACAAAAAAAGACAGAAGAAATATATTCCAATCTTTAGCTCTAATCAGAGCTAATCTTTAGCTCTGAATAATTTTGAACAAAAATTTAGAATTTATAATTAATTGAAATACAAATTGATAGGAAAAAAACCCACTAGTATAAGATAATAAACAAGCCCTTAATGTTGAATATGAGCCAATACAAAATTTATTTCAGATACACTAGGACCAATTGCTTGTTCTTCATATAAAAAGAAAATATAATCTCTTTTGTCCTTCTATAATTATGATGAAAGTATAATTTATTACACTCTTTCTAGCACATGTTCACACAAATGATGCCCTTTATACTTTTGTTGGGCATTTTGTTACCATGTCTTCAGTGGAATTTATCATTTCATGGACAAATGACAGTTAAAAAGTTTCAAACATTAACATTTTAATTTATATGCAGACTTATGTCAGAAATAAGCTATACACAACATGGATTATCTATTATATCTTCCCTTGAGCAACTATAAACTTAACCATGTAACTATCCTTTATGGTTTCACCTCATCTTGAAAATGGGTGTTTGGTATTTGAATATTCCAGTAAAGAGTTTTTATTGAAAAATTATAGTTGTAGGTGTTGACATTATTGAAGGAGTGAATTAAATCAGGTTTTGAACACTGAACACAACCTTATCAAATTATTTCTGGAACAGTTGAGGATTTTATTCTTCATTAGTTTAAAAAATGAATGTAACTATTTCAGTGTGAGAAAAAAGCTATTAGGGCCATTGCAAAAAAGTAACTTTTAAAACAAAATTTTTGACTCAAGTTGTTCTATAATACAAAATGTTATGATGTTCTACATTTTGACAATATCTACCCTAAAAATGCAAATTTTAAATGAGATAGGCTTTCTCTGTCTGGACTAGTATATTTTTGTCCATTAGCTGCCTGTTGGTTCATTGTAGCTTACATTTGTAACAAAGGATAAAATGTGTTGGGACAATTTTGTCAGAACCAAAAAAGAAAAAAGAAAGCAAAGCAGTAATTCACTTTAGTAGTAACCTCTAGTAGAGAACAGTTATTTAGGAGGATATATATCAAATCATTCTTTACTATAGATAAGACAGAAGTATTAGCATACAGGATAGCTTGATGGACTAAGAAAGTGATTACATCCTAGTATAGGCTACCCAGAAAAGTGATAGAATTTCTCTCCTTAGAAATCTTTAAGTCTGCAGTAAACATTTTTATTTGGGTATCTTTCAGCTCTACAATTCTTTGATTTGGGGTGCCTGTGGTATTTATTTCTTGATGGTCACTTCGGTAGTTTCTATCTACTGTGTTTGACAAAAATGTCTCATGCGTGCTACTTTTTTAGTGCTGGATTCTTCATCCCAGCTTTGTGCATTAGTGTACCTCTCAAAGCAGAAAGTTGAGGATCATAGAGAGCATGTGCTTTATTATTAAATAAACGATACTTATATTCAATAACCTACTTCCATTGGTTCAATCCTAATGTTTAATGATAATAATGATAAATGACATTGAGTTCTATCTAGATGGTCAAATATGAGTTTATTTTAAATTATAACCTACATCAAAAGCCTTTTATATCCTAGTGTATGTTGTTACTTGGTATATTTAAGCTACTAAGGATTTTTGTAAGCTTTTTCACTACCTAACATCTGTCAGAAGGAGCTCTGGGGGTGCACTGGTTAAGAGCTCAGCTGCTAACAGAAGACTCATTGCTCCTCAGGAGAAAGACAGGGCAATCTTCTTCAGCAAAGATTAAAAAACAAACAAACAAACAAACCCATTGCTGTCGAGTTGATTCTGACTCATAGCAACTCTATAGGACAGAGTAGAACTGCCCCATAGGGTTTCCAAGAGCAGGTGGTGGATTCAAACTGCCAACCTTTTGGTTAGCAGCCAAGCTCTTAACCACTACACCACCAGAGCCCCAAGCTATGGAAATTCTATGGGGCAGTTCTACTCTGTTCTATAGGATCTCTATAAGTTGGAACTGACTCAACAGCAACAAGATTGGTTTTGATTTTTGGTAACATCTGTCAGAAAATACATTTTTTCTATTGCATTTATATACAACCTGAAGCAAGATAACTACCAGTATGTCAGTAACATCGTGTGTGATCTTTTTTCTCGATTTTGCTGCCTGTGGTGGAACACAGCATCTAATTCTTGTCAGAGCTTTATTTTTGTTTCTCATTTTGATCTGTTTTTTGCAATTGTTTGATGTACTCTTTCTATCCCCTGATGTTTTAATATAATGACATGGGACCATTACAATGGCTACGTAAATAAATCGCTAGTTTTATGTTCTGCTCTGTTCATGAGACCAGATGAGGAAATATTCCATAAGCTTCCAAAAGGTTAAATAATTATCTGTTTCACTCTGTTCAACATAGAACAGTAAAAGTCAATATCTTTTCATTTCTTGTTTTTAAAATAAGTGTGTGTGGTGTAAAAAATAAAGAAGCCCTTTATGAGTGCTGAGTTACGTTCCTGTTAGTTAAGTGGAAAATCTTCAGAAAAGCAAAACCTTATCTTTTTTTTTTTTTTTTTGCTTTCCTCAAGCCCATTCCTGAAGAGTTTGCCAGAAATTATGGGGATTTGAGACTAAAAATGAAAACTCTTTTGAACAGAAAATCCTGTACATTTCATACTTGCAATGAGTAAAGCCAAGCACTATTCAGCACACAGATGATAAAAAAGAGAGAAAAATGAAAAACTCTGAGCAAATTGGAATAGCACATAACAGGTGTGGAAAATATCTAACTACCTCAAAGTCACACTGTTCCTTAGAAATTATTATAAACATGGAATATAAATTTTCAGAAGAAATGTTTGCAGCTGGCCCAATTTACTCCTTCATCTTTTTAGAGAACTAGAAGGCAAATTATCTTTATGGCTAGGATAGGTAGAGTGTTGCTCCCTTCATAGAATAAGAACTTGTTAATAATTTCTACCACTGCTAGTTATTATGTTTTTAGGACTATTTTAAGTGTCTATAGATATTCTGATTTTTAATCCTAACCTAAACTGTATAAAGAAGGCCCTAGTATTATACCCATTCTGTAGATAAGGAAATTGTGGCACAACAGCTTTCCCCCTTTTGGGGACAGAGAGCCAGAGGGAGAACTGGTATTCAGACTAAGGCAGTATCAAGCCAACAACCACAAATTTAAGCACTAGAGTATGTTGTCTACTTATTCTTTTATTGACTTATTTTCTTCATTAAATAGAAAAATATATTGCAAAAAATATATCTGAACCCAATATGAATCTTTCAAAACCAATGTTATATGAATTATTATTTACTTTCAAAGCTGATCAGGTAAACGGATGCAATCAAAGGATTAATATATCATTTTAGAATGTAGGCCCTATTGGCCATACTACCCATTTTTCAAAGGACCCATTCTTTATAAGGAAACCCTGGTGGCGTAGTGGTTAACAGCCATAGCTGTTAACCAAAAAGGTCAGCAGTTCAAATCCATCAGGCACTCCTTGGAAACTCTTTGGGGCAGTTCTACTCTGTTCTATAGGGTCACCATGAGTCGGAATTGACTCGCCAGCAACAGGTATGGGTATTCTTTATAAGATCAATAAAACTTCTATTTCGCTTATAATAAATCCATTCCTTATTTAAAAAGGTGTTAGTCATATAATGCTTAAAACACAAATGGTTGTTCATTTTGTTAACTGCCTGCCTACTTTCAAGGTAATGACTTATAAAAATCAGCTTAATTTCTATTTGTACAAAGGTAAAATAATAATAATAATAATAATAATGAGAGAAGAAACTTAGAAGATCTGTAGAACATCTCACCTGGAATACTCATCGAAATGTATATTTTTTGTCTTTTTCTTTTTTCTGCAGAGTTTATTATTCTCCCTCCTTCCATTTCCTAGATCCCACAAATGTTAGCAAGCTTTGTAATCTATACATTTTATAATCACAGAATCACAGATTTTTCAAAGAGAAAGCAATATGAGAGATTGTGGTATACTGTGCCAAATGCTGAGGGGGACGCACAGATCCACGGCCTGGTCTCCGTCTTCAATGAGTTCATAATTCACTTAGGGAGACAATGTATATGTAAACTAAAATAAAATGACACACACAAAAAAAAATACATAAGAAGTAGCCTTTGTCTAGAGCTGGCATCTGCAAATTTTTCTGTAGTCCAGATATTAAGTATTTTAGGCTTTATAGGCCACATGTGGTTTCTGTCTCATATCCTACGTTTTCTTTTTTATAACTCTTTAAAAATGTCAAAACAATTCTTAGCCCTTGGGCTATAACAAAACAGGCAGCAGACCAGATTTGGCCTGCGGGCCACAGTTTGCCAATGTCTGATCTATACCAATACGTTTATAACAGAGCGTTTCTACGATTCACAATGGAATTAGAGACAATGACATAAAATAATTAATGCCTTTTCACTTATATACAACACATTCAGTCTACAAAATTACGATAGCATCTTCCCAATGTATGATTAGGCTGTGGTCAACCGAAACTCTCTGATATACTGTCATGAAATTAAATGTTAGTGAATGAAATCTCTAAGTAAACTTGCACACAAAACTTCTAATTCATCCTCCACTGGTCTACGAGAACTGAATTTCTAAAACAAAGTATTCATCACGTTGTTTCTCACCTTACATATTTTCAGTGGCTCTACATTCCCTACAGGGTTAAGTCCAATCTTCCTAGCACTGTATTCACTATCTGGCCTGACCTATCTTCTCACTTAGGTCCTCCACCAGTCCTTTAATATAAGCTGTGCTCCAGTGAGCTCCAGCTTTTCCCCCAAACACTCTCATGCTTTCCCTTATCTGCCAAATTCCCCTCCCCGCTTCCCTGTCTGCAGTTCATCTAATGAGTCACCATCACGCAGCCAAATGTTATCTTTTTGAACACCTGCTAGACAATCCAAGATTGAAACCATGACTCCTTTTATGTGCCTAAAATAGTTTGTTTATACAATTAGTGTAGCACTTGTCAAATTGAGCTTTAGTTACAGTGAGACCTGTGAGAGCCGGAACGCAGCGAGACTGTCCTGTTTTTCCAGGTCTTGCAAGTTTTCCGCCTTTTACAGGGTGCAGTCTACTGCTGTTCTGACACTCTCTGTTAGTGAAAAGTATTTGAGTTTTCCTTCTCTGACATGTTTCCACCTTACACAGGTTCTGGCTTTCGCAAGTTTTACTATATTTGTATATACTTTTCCCTTGCTAATCTATGAAGTGTTTCATGAGATAATCTATATTTTAACCTTCATATTCTTAGTACAGTTCTGGAACAAAGTAGGCAGTTAATCAATGTTATCGAATTGAATTAATTGTCACGAGGAAGTGGCAAGGCCTGGATGTTTATAACCAAGACAAGCTCATGTCTGTGTAGAACAGACTGCTGACCGTGTGTTGTTGCATTTTTGGACCAAGGGAAAGGCTATTATTCAAAATAATTATTCTTTGCTGACCAAGTCACATTGAAAGTATATATTGAAAGTTTTATTATTTTAGATAAGAATCTTTTTTATCATTAAAATACAAATCCCCTGGAGAACAGGGTACTATGTTAAGCTTTTACTAGAATTTAGCTCTGAATGTCAATGATAGATCTGAAAGCACATTTTAGGAAAAAGATAATAAAAAAATATTAGGAAGGTCCTAGGATCCTTCATAAGTAAATATTTTTTAGAAGTGGATGGGGGAAATGTTACCGAACATTCAAAAGATTTAAAGAAAATATTCCCTACTGAAGCCGGCTATGATCAAGCCTAATTTCCAATAAAAGGTTTTTGAAAGCAAATGTGGGATTTCAAAATATAACAGCTGTCAAGTATCATAACATAAAAATCCCAAATAACACCTTCTCCCTAGTTTTACAGTTTCTCTTCTCAGCAATTAGCCTGCATGCATCATCTCATTTTTTCTAACAAGTGACATTTTTGTTGTTATGTGGTCAATTCACAATACCTAAGGGAAAATTACACATTTTATAGGCTGTGTTCTCAAACTGGCTAGGTGGCATCCTGTTGCTAATATCATCTGCATTTATCATTTTCTTCCTAACATGTTAGAAACCTCTTAGGTTTCATTGCTTTCTGGGTTTTTTTCCCCTTAGTAATGGTTTTGATAGAAACTAGTTTTTAGCTACTTAAATTCTTTTGTTTTTTAACCCAAGAGCATCTAAAATGAGATGCTTTCCCAGAACCAGTATTTTCAGGGTATAAATTTTTATTGCTGAATGAGAATTTCATTGTATTTTAATAAGAGTATCAAATTAGTTTCACCTGCAAAAGCAAAACAAAAATTAGTTCTAACCAGGGGAACAGAGCCCTTTTTCTGGTTTCTTAGTGGCTACTTCTAGAAGAAATATATTACTCGTATGTTAGATAACTCTCTGTAGTCTCATTATAGCTAACATAGTTTCATTACTGAAATAAAGTATATATTCCTTTTCAGCCTATTTCCATCATTCACAGAATCTTAGAATCATCTACCACACCCTCCAGGTTCCTACAGTTCTATACTTTGATATGGATTGTACTTTGACATAAAGAAAATAAAAATATTTACAACTAGACCAATAAGCAACATCATAATAAATGGAGAAAAGATTGAAGTTATCAAGGATTTCATTTTACTTGGATCCACAATCAACGCCCGTGGAAGCAGCATTCAGGAAATCAAATGATATATTACATTGGGCAAACCTGCTGGAAAAGACCTCTTTAAAGTGTTGAAAAGCAAAGATGTCACTTTGAGGACTAAGGTGCACCTGACCCAAGCCATGATATTTTCAATCACCTCATATGCGTGTGAAAGCTGGACAATGAATAAGGAAGCCCAAACAAGTATTGATGTCTTTGAATTATGGTGTTGGTGAACAATATTGAATAACTCATGGACTGCGAGAAGAACAAACAAGTCTGTCTTGGAAGAAGTACTCCTTGGAAATGTGGATGGTGAGACTTCATCTCACATACTTTGGACATGTTAATAGGGGGGACTAGTCCCTGGAGAAGGACATCATGCTTGGCAAAGTCGAGGGTAAATGAAAAGAGGAAGATCCTCAGTGAGACGGATTGACACAGTAGCTGCAACAATGGGCTCAAACATAGCAGTGATTGTAAGGATGGCGCAAGATTGGTCAGTGTTTCATTTTGTTGTACATAGGGTCAATATGAGTCGGAACTGACTTGCTGGCACCTAACAACAACATGTAGTGAAATCATCCAAGACACAGACAACTTGTCTTATTTTAGAGTCAACCAAGAGTAAGGATTTCTCAAACTAGCTAAGATTTTATACCAACACTCTAATAGCTTGATAGGTTTCCCAAGCATAAGATGACATGTATGTGTGTGGATAAATATTAAGCTTGCTAACTTATTATGGATTTAAATACAAGATTCCATTAATCTTTATTTTGTTTTCCCACTTCTAATCAAAAGTAAGACTCTTTTCTGTTATGCAGACTCCCTCAACAGTATCCTTGACCAACATCATGTACAAAATTCTTGGACTTTTCCTGTGAAAAGAATCTCATTGCCTCAGAGGAAACTCAGGAATGTTGAACAGTTTTTACAGATTTAGAAAGTTGTTTTTTATAGTAAGTAGCAGTTTGATCTCACCCCACCACTAGACCACCCACAATTATGTCTCCCACCACTGTGTTGTTGTTGTTAGGGGCGGTCGAGTCGGTTCTGACTCATAGCAACCACCACTGTAGTTCCCTTTAATTAATCGAGCAAACTCACACAGTCTTAAACGGGAGCTATGCAAAATCTCTCAGCACATCATTTTGGAAATTGACTCAAATTAGCCCCACATTTTCATTCCATAATTTAGGCCACCAACTCATTTCTATAGTTTTTCATGACTGGATTTCAAGGTTTTTAGTTTTTATCTTCTACTGCCAACTAATCCATCAATCAGATCAGCAAGCAGGTATTGGACTTTCTATCCTAGCCTTAAACTATGGCATTCTTCCCAGCTATGCATACTAGTCAGGATTCAGTTTTAGGGAAAAAAACACACTCCAGCTATTTTAAACATAAGAAGGATTGAATACAGAGTATTATGTACTTACAATTGTTAGAAGAGCTGGAACAGAAAGTTTTAGGCTAGACCTAGCATTCCAGAGACCTGGAATATCTGTCACAATCAGGGAGATGGGGAATCCAGTGGTCAGTACTAGAATTCTTGACTTCAGGATTAAACCCCAGATATGTTGTATTAGTCAAATCTGCCCGAGTCATATTGTAGTAAAAAAAACCTCTGTGTTTTAAAACAATAAAACTTCATTTCTTGCTCACACAAAGTCCACTGTAGGTCATGTTGGTTTACCAAGGCATTATCCTCTGTGAGATAGCCCATAGTTGAATCTCCACATAAATATGGACTTGCATGATCACTATGATGGGAGAAAAGAAAAAGAAACAGAAGGGTTCATGAATACTTAAATAATTTCTCCAAAACATAACATACCACTTTCATTTGATTTCCATTGGCCAAAGTAAATCACACAGCCACCCCTAACTTGTAGGGAACAGGGAATTGCATCCCTACCTTGGGCCTGGACGTAAAATAACCAATAATATTGGTGAGTAGTAGAGTAGTACTAAAGACTATCACAATATGTCTTATTGATGCCCCAAAATTTCTCCTAAGTGTGACGTTAATCTCAAACTCAAGGACTTCTTGGTGTTCATCATAATGTCTACTCCAGGTCAAGATGTGGTTGCTTTAGACCCAGAGATACATAAACTAAAAAATTATATGCCCGCAACATGGAATTTATAGGAGTAGAAGAGGATTACTCTTTTGGGGGGTAGGAGAAGAATAGGAGACATATAGAAGACACTGGTCTGTAGCAATTTACAATTCCCACCAGAGTTTCTACCCTGGGGTGGGGAATATTTCTTCATTAGGCCCCGTCACTTCTCCTATCTCTAACCTGAGGAATCCTTCCTTTGCCATTTTCTTCCTTGGCTACATCTGTCTGAAGTGGACTTTGGGGAATATGCCTTCCTTTGTGACTGAGCACATTTCTCAGCCCAAAGGTCATTTTAACTCTTGAGTCACAGAATACTTTTAATTCAGCTTTGGGCTTCCTTTGGTAGAAAGCCCCTTCAAAAATTTAGTAGACTCCTTATTTATTCGTTTTCTCAGTAACGTGCTAATAGCCAAATCCATAGTTTCTCTGAAGGCATTGTTTTCAAATTTGAAATATTTATTTTGTTTCTGTCTCATCACCATCTCTCTCTCCAGCTGTGATTCCATATACCTTGTTGTGGTTTCTCTGTCATAGAGATATACTTCAATCTCCTTTGATGAGAAATTTTAACTAATTAAAAAATTTAATTACCCACGTTCTTAATTTCTTAAAATTATAGTAGCAGACATGAAAACATACCCGTAATTGGCTTTTTGTCACTCAAAGCCTTTCTTAGTTTTATATGCACAGTGTGAGGCTGAGAAATAGCTGTCTCTTCCAACTCCACAAATCCTAAAATTTCTGGGCTCTTCTATTCCTTTTTATTACTGTTTGTTAAACTGTCCAGTTATTTCCTGAGCTCATTTCTTTCCTGTACTACCTTCTAAACACAGTGAATAATAATCAATGCATCACTCATATTCACCTTGCTATCTTCTTTCCCTAGACCTACAAATTCATTAAGCACATGATTGGCCTCCCACATTCCCTCAAGAGTCTCTTTTACCAATTATTTTACCAATGTAAAGCATGGACCATCAATTTTCAGTCCCATATAATAGACACTTCATCACCTCTGCCCAAGCTGATGCCATATATTTCAGGGTTTGTAATTACAGCATTCCAAACATGATATGTCCTCAACATGACCAGACTGTCTACAGCAGGACTACTTAAAGTATCAGTGTGTAATGATGAAGGAGCTTGTGTCAGAAAGTAATCCAATTTGCTGCTTTCTTTATTGGTAAAGTATTGCTATAAAAGACAAATGTCAACTGACCTAAACAGTGTACTTAATGACCTAGCTGATTTTCATTCTAGCATTAACCTCCTACCTCACAGTGCACAGGTAAACAAAGAGTTCATGAACTGGCTGCTGTTCCAGTCTAAACCTTGAGAAGCACTGGTCAATGGAGTAGACCAGTGCTTCAACATCACTTCAATTTAATTTTTCTTTAACCTCACAAAAGAGGTTGAATTTCATGGATTTCTGCTAAAAACAAACCTCAAAGTCACATAAGCCATTAATAGATTCCCAATATCTTTATAAGACATTTTATAGGATTTTCAGGAACTTTTAGAGCTCCATAAACTAATTTATATTGTCACAATACCTACTTTACCTGAAAATACATAAATCTATAGATGCTACTCATTTCCTGAGGATCACACTCAAATACGAATTTAGATTGTTAATGAACATCTTTAATACCTAAAACAATAGTTATAATAACATAATAAAAAAGGAACTTTTACAAAGAACAAAAAATACCTTGCTTTGAATTAATTCCTGCCTGTCCTTAGATTTAAAACATCATTAAAATAAAGTAAATTTAAAAGGTAGGAAGAGCAATGTATAATTCAATTTATTTTTAAGCAGGAACATGTGTTTAAATTTTGTTTCCAAATGACAATTTCATAAAAAGCCTAGATGTGCAGTTAATGAGCTAAAAATGGACCTAGAATTTTAAATTAGTCTTTAAGATTTGTATTCTAAGTACATTATGACTAAAAGAAAATGTCAGTTATCTCAAATTACTCTGGTTTTAAAGAGGTTTAAATGACAGCTAGGGAAACACATATCAGTCACCTGATTCTTGGAAAAACTCATTTATTTAACCTTAAAAATGCCATGCTGCTTTAAGAAAACAGGAGCAAACAGATAAAATACTTTTTTTGTATTAATGTCACTGTCTCAATAAATCTCTGATTCCAAACACAGTCTTGGCTCTTTCTGTCTTTGATTTATGTGGAGGATGACCTGGGCCTAACCCTGTCAGCCTTAGTTCTGAGCCAGCCTTTAGGATTATGGGACGTTCCTCAGAGGAAAAATTTAACTGAGGAATGTTTTCTCTATCAAGTGATAAAGCCCCAATCTTTTTAAGTCACACAGGAGATCAAGGTGTGGTTAAAATAAAATTGGAAGTACACCATGAATTAAGAAGAGAACTTAAGTAGAAGACATTATGTGTAAGAAAGCAAGAGAAACCAAAGGAAAGAAAACAACATAGGTTGCCTGGAAACAATCAATTCCTATTTATATAAAGCTTTGAGTGTAGGAGAGTAATTAGCATCAAGGCCAGATCAATTTTCCTCGACACAGTATTTTATTAGATTGCTACAAGACAGCATGCTAATTAAAACTGATTGGTCTAATTAGAATCCCATTAATAACAAGAAAGGCAATGACAGATGCATTACTATCTACACAGCGCCTTGACTCGTCAAATGCTCTGACAAACAGTTGTTGACATACTTGTTTTATTGTCGTTCTTTTTTGTTTAAAGAAATGAAGAGAACAAATACAATAGGAGGGGCGGAAGGGGAAATTCCTTAGGACTCTGGCAGTGTGGACCTTGAGAAAACAATTAGTGAAGATCAAACGCTAGATAAAGGCTCAATATATTATTATTTTTAAAACTTCTGGTTAAAGTAAGAACATAAATTCTTCAGAGATCTGCAGGACTATAAAAAATTCTAAATGTAAGCTACGTGATTTAGTTTCTTATTAAAAGCGATGGTAAAAAAGAAAAGAAACAGCTGGCGTAGTTTTTTTTTTTTTTCCCCATAATTATAACAGCATCATCATAGTTCTGCATAGATTAGATAAAAAGCCTGTTGCCATCAAGTCATTTCTGACTCACAGCCACCCTATAGGACAGAGTAGAACTGCCCCATAGAGTTCCCAAGGAGCAGCTGGTGGATTTGAACTGCTGACCTTTTGATTAGCAGCCAAGCTCTTAACCACTGTGCCACCAAGGCCCCACAGATTATGATATCAGGTTCTAATCCTGAATTTCTTTATCTATTTCTGCTGCTTCTTAAGTTTTAAATCCTCCTGAAATAAATATTTTATTGAATAAATATTTATCATCTTCCATGTGCCAAAGCACAGAGCTAGATGACAAAGATAGTTTCTGTCCATTTTCTTTTACATAGAAGGTGAAAAGATGAAAGAAAAACAGTAGCCAACCAAAAAACATGTAAACCCTTATTCTTGACTAGACTCCACCTCAGCAACAGCCAATGAGCATTTGAGTGTCCTAAGAGTTCTGTACCCCCTCTACTCCCATCTGTCTGTCTGCATATATACTATCACAGTTTGAACATAGTTAGGTCTGTACTCTTCCCCTGGTTCCAGACACTTCTATAGCCCTACTGAGTACTCCCTGGGTTGTACAAATAGTTAAGCACTCGGCTATTAACTGAAAGGTTGGAGGTTCTACTACACCAAGTAGCACCTCAGAAGAAATTTCTGGCACTCTACTTCCAAAACATCAGCCATTGAAAACCCTATGGAGCACAGTTCTTCTCTGACAAACATAGGGTCGCCAATGAGTCGGAATCAATTCCATGGCAAGCTGATTTTTTTTTTTTTTAAATTAAGTAGTGGCCATCCACATTCATCTGGACTCACTAGGCTACTTCGTAGCCAATGTTGCCAATATCTTTTGGGTACCTAGTATTCCCAGGCACTAACATTTGAGGGAATTCCTGATTTCTACAATAGCCACTTGATAGATTTGGCCAACCCCCAAACCCCACATAATATATTCTGTCTTGGTCTTCTTTTTTCCTTTATTCAGAAGGAATATTTTTGTAAAGAATACCCCAACTGGATTCTAATTCCCTGTTGAGTATGTCAGATTACCCTGTGAATGTCAAATCTCAACCTTGACCTTTGTTGCACTTTTCCTGCCCATAATCAGAATAAGTTTTTAGGATAGGAGGAGTGGGGATATTTCAAGTTTCTTCCTAAATTTTCATTATCCTTTCATTCTCAGTAAATTCTCCCCCTCCCCCATAGGCTTGACTTTTTTTTTTTTTTTCTTTTCCGATTTCCAGAATAATCTGGGCTTTCTAACTCATTTTGTACAGCATGTCTTTGTATGATATGTACTATACTCATTTCAGCTGTTTCAGGCAAAGTCAGTTTTAATCTGCATTGTGTGTGGGTGTGGGCGCGTGTGTACATTTAATAGGATAAGCTAACCATGTTTAATAAGATATGCTAGCAACCTCCAAATAGCAAGAGCTTGACACAATAAAGGTTTATTTTTTTCTCATGCCACATTCTAACTTGGTTGTATGGAGGGGAGTAGAGAGAGAAAAGGTGTATCTTACCAAGAAGTTATTCAGTCCCTAGCTCATTCCATCTTGTGGCACCACCATCTTCAAAATTAACCCATGGCCTCCAATTCTGCTGAGTATGGAGAGACAGATGACAGATAGCGTCTGAGAGATTTTTGTGGGTCAGGGCTGGTAGGTACATATTTCACTTCTGACCACATTCTATTGACCAGAATTCAGGAACATGACTGCAACCTAACTAATCCAACCTATCGCCAACCTAATCCAGAAGAAGCTACAAGGAGAAGTGGAAAAATATCAACTGCTACAGAAGAACTTGAGTAAGTCCATGTCAGGGTGGCAGAAGCTTGAGGCAACCAACAGAAAATAATATCATGAAGGAGGAAGTGGCCCTACTGGATGCATCCAAAGTGGCCTTTAAACTTCTCGGTCCTGTGCTGGTCAAACAGGAGCTGGGTGGGGCGAGGGGGGCCCTCAGGCCACAGTGGGGGAAAAGCTGGACTACATAACAGCTGAAATTAAGCAATACAAATCCCAGCTCCAGGACCTGGAGAGGCAGTCAGAGCAACAGAGGGAGAACCTTGCTCGGATACAGCAGGAGTTCCATGGGCTCAGGCAGCAAAGGCAGGGGCTCCTGGGAAGGCCTGACCCCGTGGTGGGGGGGAGGAGAGGGGAGGGAATGAGACAGCCCTAGGGTCTATGCTGTAGTTAATAAAATGTGAAAACGCCTGGAAAAAAAAAGGAAGTGCCCTTTATGTATGTGTTCAGAAAGGAAAGGGAAAACATGCCCATCAGTAAACTCTAGCTTTCTCTGCCTCATTCTACCGTTCTGATCACCAAATATTCTTTCGCTCCTTTCTTCTCATGCATAACACCCTCTTCCCCTTCTCAAATGCGACAACTCCAAATTCTATCCAGTCTTTGCATCCAGCTGAAAGACCATACATTTCAGATGTTGTGTTGCTCAGTTATATGTGACTCCTTTTAGTTCAGCAGTTTAAAGCCTAAAAATCTAGTTATCTGCTCACTCCCCAACCCCACACCAAACATTCAGTGATGCGTCAGATACCTTTGGACGTACCTAAAAACTGAGTTGAGAAGAATGCCTCATTTAGAGACTATACAAATTTTCTCAACTAACTACCTGCTGTAGTAAGCCTAGGGACCTGAAAGTTTTTATAGGTAAAAAAGTCAAAGGTTTTTAAAATCTGAGCTTAGAAGACCTTTATCAATCAAGTTTCCTCAAAATCTCCATAGATGTCTGATCTATTTGCTTTCAGCCATTCTATATACTAATAACAAAGTTATTTTTAGACACAAGTCTCAAATCTTATATATATTTGCTTCCTTGCCTTTATGCTTCTCTCTCATCTTACTGGAGACCACACTGAGGTAATCAGATATGAGCACGTGAAAGACACCTTTCATCTGACTTTTAATCTGAGGCTGTGTCTTAATGGACGTTTTTATTTCTGCTTTCAAGCCAACCAATTCCTGCTTCTCTCTATGCTCATCACTTGTTGAATACCATGCCAATGTTAATTCACAGTAATATTTTTTCCAGCCAATTCCTTCAGAGATTCTAGTTCAAAAGGTAACTTAGTGCTTTCAAAGTTAATATAGGCAACAGTTTTACTAAGGGTTCTGATATTGTGCAACATATATAGCTATATTTCCATTCTTCAGCATTAGTTTTCTATTGACCACTTTTGGACAATTATGCCAACATCATATAATTAAAATTTTTATTACAGTGGCATGCCACTTTAAGATTCTAATTTTTGTACCTTTTTTTTTTTAAGTATAGCAAAATCTGTGAGAGCTGGAACTCAACGGGACTGCCTTGTGTTTGCAGGTCTCGCAAGTTTTCTGCCTTTGATAGGGTGCAGTCTTACTACATATCTATCACTCATTTCAGTGGAAAATACTTGAGTTTTCTTTCTCTGACATACCTTACATACGTTCCAGCTTTCAAGGGTTTTACTGCATATACTATTTTAACAAGCAACTGAAAAATCTCAGTGGCTTAACTCATCAATGGTTTACTTATTGCTCACATCACAATCCAAAGATAGTCAATTAGGTGGGGAAGAAGTACAATGCTCCACAGTTACCTAGGAACCTGGTTGTTTCCTTATTATACACTGTGCTTTTCAACATGTGGTCTCCACAATTGTCATGCAATGGGAAATATGCATAGCATGTTTTATGGGCTTGACCTTAAAATAGTTTATTTCACTTTTATCACATTCCATTGGCAAGAATTTAGTACTATGCTCCTAACCTAAATGTAAGGGATCTGAGAAAGGTAGGTTAGCACTGAACATAAGAAGAAGAGAAGAAATAGATTGTTGCACATTCTCTGTCTTATTTTGTACATAAATGCAAGTATTTATCATATTAATAAGCCCAACCACAAGTTACAAAAATATTTAGTGTGTTTTAGGGAAACCCAGGTCAACATCTGGAGAGAAATGGGAATAGAATTGAGCAGTGAGTTTATCAGAGATCCATTTAAAGGGCTGTTATGGATTAAATTGTGTCCCCCAAAGTGGAAACCCTGTCCACCAAAAATATGTGTTGTAAATCCTAACCTCTATGCCAGTAGTTATAATCCCATTTGGGAATGGGTTATCTTTGTTATGTTAATAAGACAGGATTAGTGTAGAGTGTATCTTGGGTCAATCTCTTTTGAGATGTAGAGGAGTTTAAACGAGCAAGCAAAAAAGCAGAGATTGTCTGTGGGTTGCCAAACAACATGAAGATTGCCCTGCCTAGCAACAGAAGATCAGAGACAAGGACCTTTCTCCACAACTGAAATATGTAAAAATGAACTGTGCAAAATGAAAACAGATCTTAAAGATTTGGAAATTTCTGTTGTACAAACTGAGGACATGAGTCCTAGAATTTTTACCAAGGACATGGCTACATAATCTTTTGTTAATGAGATTAAGCCTATGACTGTTGGATCTAATGAACTACCACAGCAGAAGACACATCAGCGTAAACTGAAGAGGACAGAGAAAGAATGGAAGAAAGAATGTTGTCTGCCTCTTGGAACTCTACAGGCAGGAAACTTGCCAAAGAAGCTACATCTGTTGTCCTCCAAGAAAAGAAAAGAACCATTCCTGGAAGAGCTCAGAGATCATACAACTGTTGGAAGGAGCAAGGGCAGCAGAGATTCCTTGATCTCAAAGGGTGGGGCCATGTTCTCTGGGTTCTCAAAGGGTGGGACCATGGCCCCTGGGGTATCAGAGAGTAGAGCTACAGCCTCCTAGGTTTCAAAAAAGTCAGATCTTCACCAACTTGGTTCCAGAATGTGGAGCTGCTATTCAGTTTGGCCAAGAGGATGGGGCTGCTGCTCAAAGCTTAGAGGGCAGGGCTGCCATGACCAAGGCACAGAAGGATGGGGCCTGCCTGGGCCAAGGTGGTGGGGTTGGTCACCACTCAGAAGGACTAGGAAAATAAGGCCATCCAAAGCCAAGGGAAAAGAGTTGCCTTCTCAGTAGTCCTGGAAGTTGGAGCTGAAGCCCAGGGCTGAGGGGCCTGCACCCAGAATCCAGAGAGGATGGTCAACACCCAGAGTCTGGAGGGCAGGGTCATTGCCTATATGTTCTCAGAGAACAGAGGATTATTTTCAAGACTTGAGAGTTAATGTAAATTGTTCTGCTGGGTTTTGAACTTGCTTGGTGCCCGTTATCCCTACTTTCCCTCCAATTTCTCCCATTTATAATGGAAATGTATGCCTTGAGCCTGTTCCACCATTGTATTTTGGAAGCAGATAACCTATATTCTAGATTTCACAGGTTCTCAGATGAAGAAGAATTTTGCCTCAAGATGGAACATGCCTAATGTTTCATCCATATTTGATTTACATGATTCAGAAGATGAGATTTTAGATTTGGAGTCATTTTAAGATTTTTGGGATGATGTGATGGAGAAAATGTGTTTTGCATGTGTCAAGGACATGAATTTTTGGAGGCCAAAGGGTGGGTTGTTATGGATTGAATTATGTCCCCCAAAAATATGTGTGGTAAATCATAACCTCTATGCCTGTGGTTATAATCCCATTTGGGAACTGACTGTCTTTGTTATGTTAATGAGACAGGATTAGTGTAGGGTGTATCTTGAGTCAATCTCTTTTGAGATATAAAAAAGATTAAACAAGCAAGCTAGGAAGCAGAGGCAGGGGAAGAGCGATTCCACGGCACATGAAGATCACCAAGGAGCCAAGGAATAGAAGCTGAAGAGACAGGACCTTCCCCCGGAGCTGACAGAGAAAGTCTTCCTCTAGAGCTGGCACCCTGAGTTCAGACTTCTAACCTCCTAAACTGTGAGAAAATAAATTTCTGTTTGTTAAAGCCACTCGCTTGTTGTATTTCTGTTATAGCAACACTAGGTATCTAAGGCAAGGACTTTCTAAATCTCCAATAAATTCTTTAACTAGATTTTTTTTAGTGTTTTATATACAGTAATATGAGAATACTGATGATGTTAATTATCATTAGAGTGCTTCTAAGTAAAAAAGAAAAAATGAGTTCTTATCTTTTATTGTGTTAGTTTCAAGATAAACAGTGCTAAAACACTCATATCAGAAAAGGTCATGCCAAAGGTTGTGTGAGTTTGTTCCGTGAAGGAGCCATGGAAGCTGTCATAAGAGGGAAAGCTGAAGCCAGAAATCTACTTTGGGTAAAACCAACAACTTAAAGCATGATTTGTGTTATATGGTGGGAATCATGGCCAAAGCTTGAACAGAAATGGTCCAGGCTAAATCCAAGTTTGTGATCCAAGTGCTAAGTCCTTGATACCTCAATGAAACTAAAACTGTACCCGGGAAACACAGTGGATTACCCATAAGGCATAGTGAATGACAAGAGACTATAGTTGGCCTGATAGCTGAGAAGATTCAGTTCTTTATTCCTCACTTCCAAAACTAACTATTAATAAACCTCATAACTATCAGAAGAGGCATACTAATAGTCCATAGTGCACATACTATGTTTCGCAGATATTTAATCTCTTCTAGGAGAATGGGGTACAACTATATATTTATTGAAGTCTCTGGGATCCAGTAACTCAAACTGATCATCTAGAATTTCATCCTCTCTTGGTCTGCAGTTCGAATCCACCAGCCACTCCTTGGAAACCCTATGGGGCAGTTCTACTCTGTCCTACAGGGTTGCTGTGACTCAGAATTGATTCCATGGCAACGGGTTTTGTTTGTTTGTTTTTCCGCGGGATAAAGACTAGAGGAGGCCATATTCTCAATGCAAAGGTTACTAACTTGGCTACTAATAGTTAAAGAGATGCTCATATTTCATTTATACATTTCCAGGATATCAGTGAATCACATAATATCAAAATGTTGCCATGATAAGAAGTCATACCAAACTCTTCACATAATTCAGATTCACTAAGTTATTTGAATTACTTGAATCCTTATCTACAAATTTCTGGTTCACTTCCGCAGATACTCTATAAAAGCACACTCATATCCATGAGTTTATATCTCCTTCCTTATCTCAGAAGATTATTATGTTTAGTGGAGATAAACGGGCCTTTTCAGCACAAATATCTTTTATTCAAATTAGAGTGTGTCTCTGTATTTTGTTATCTGTCTTCTCAGAATCAGACAGATAAATACAGGTTCTGAGGCAGTAAGTAGATGGCAAATAAAACTGAGAGATAATCACAGCAGTTTCATGTGGCATTCAGGCAATATTATTAGCAGGAATTCCGAGGGGCCTTGTGAAATACCTGCCAAGATTATTTGTGTCAATGAGATTGAATCTCTGAATCAAGCCCTTCCAAGACTCATGTAAGCATGATGTGTATTCAATATTTATATAGATAAAAATATTTCAATTCCCTTTGCACTTCATTTTTCCTCTATTCTTGAATGTTTATAGTCACAGAAAATGTTTAAAAAGTTTCAATTTTAGTTTTTATCACTAATAAACATGAGTTCACTTGATGATAAATTCCAGTCTACCACAGGAAACATGGCACGTTAAGTTATATAGCTAATGCTGTTAGTTTTGCACATAAAGTTCATTTACATAGGATTGGGATATGAGGATAAAGTGAAATAATATATATATATTTTTTATCTATCGATACCTTTCTCATTGCAGTTAATATCTTCAGCTTTGTGCTATATGTGGCAGGGGTGAGGTTTTATATCTTCTAATAAGCTATCAATTGTTTAAAAGCATTGGCAACTTATTTAGCATCTATTTTTTTAAATGCCTATTTTAAGGCCTTAAATATAGTAAATGTTCAAATTAATAAATTGTCATTGAAGAAAAAAGTATGGAAGCAAAGAGAGAAGGGGATATGAGGGGAGGAGGACGTTAGAAGAAGAGAAGATGGAAATGAAAAAACCTAAAATTAGAAAAGATATTATTTTTATTATTTATTGTACTTCTACCACGTAATTAACACATTTTATGAACCTAACGGGTATTAATTTATACTCAACATCTGGATTTAGTTTTAAAGAAAAGGAGATATGGTATTATATAATATTTTGTAGTAGCTAAATTTGTCAAGAAGGAAATTCTTAAAAAAGCAACTCAAGTGTGATTTCATGAGCTTTCTAAGTGTAACTTCTGTGCTGAGGGAATTCTTGAAAACACTGAATCTAACTGTAAATAGTTTTCACTGCCAGCTTTTTCAACAGAACAATTGTAAATGCTAGAATGTATGTAATATGTGCAGGAAATCATAGTGATTTAAAGTCATGGCTTGCTAGCTAAAAAACTCTCTTTTTTTTAATAGACATCTCAAACTTATATTTTTAAACTAAACTCCAGATTTTTCCCTAAAATTCTGGCTTCACTCATATTTCAAATCTCACTTGGTGGCAACTTCATCCTTCCAAAAAATTTGGAGCCATTTTTGAGTGGTCACTTTTTTTTGACCCATATTCAGTGTGTCTGGAAATCTAGTTGGCTCTATCTTAAGAGAAGAGCCCTGGTTGCACAGTGGTTAAGCACTCAGCTGCTAATCGAAAAGTCGGTACTCTGAATCCACCCGCCGTTCCACTGGAGAAAGATGTGGCAGTCCACTTCTGTTAAGATTTACAACCTTGGAAACCATATGGAGAAGTTCTACTCTGTCTTACAGGATCACAAAGAGTCAGAATTGATTTGACAGTCATGGATTTGGACTTTTTCTACCTTAAGAATATATGCAGAATTGAACCATTTGTCATCAGTTTCCACTGCAACCATACCTGAAGGCAAGCCATAATCATTTCCTTCTTGGATTATTTCAATAGCTTTTCAACTTGTCTCCAAGTTTTCACCCTTTTCATCTTATAATCTATTCATGCCACTTTTTCTTTAGAACTCTCCAGTGGTTTTCCTTACAGAGTAAAACAAGTCCTTCCAAAATCCTTCAAGACCCTACTCAACCTGCAACACACCCAGCCGTGACCCATCCTTACTTCTTGATCTCCTCTCTTGCTATTCCCCTCAGTCATACTCATTTCACCCTAGTCACACTGGCCTCCACAATACCTCGGAAGCATTCTAGACATCCTGCCACTTTAGGAATATTATACTGGATGTTTCTTTACCTGGAACTTTCCTCCCCAAGATAGTAGGGATGCTGAATTTGTCACTTCTTTCAAGACTTTGTTCAGTTGTTACATTCTCAGTGAGCTGTATGCTTACACTCAATTAAAAACTGCAACATATCCCTGGCATTCTATTTGTTCCATGGTACTTATCACCAAGTAACATAAACTATATTATAAACTTACATATAAATGTGTATTGTTGTTGTTGTTGTTAGTGCTGTCAAGTTGGTTTCAATTCATAGCAACCCTATGCACAACAGAACAAAATACTGCCTGGACCTGCACAATCATTGCTATGTTTGAGCCCATTGTTGCAGCCACTGTGTCAAACCACCTCATCCAGGGTCTTCCTATTTTTCATTGACCATCTGCCTTACCAATCATGATGTCCTTCTCCAGGGACCGGTCCCTCCTGATAACACGTGCAAAGTACGTGAGATGAAGTCTTGCCATCTTGCCTTCCAAGGAGCACTCTGGCTGTATTTCTTCCAAGAAAAACTTGTTTGTTCTTCTGGCAGTTTATGGTATATTCAATATCCTTCACCAACACCATAATTCAAAGGCAACAATTCTTTCTAAAGCTTCCTTATTCATTGTCCAGCTTTTGCGTACGTATGAGGTAATTGAAAATATCATGGCTTGGGTAAGGTGCAGCTTAGTACTCACAGTGACATCTTTGCTTTTCAACACTTTATGGAAGTCTTTTGCAGTGGATTTGCCCAATGTAATATGTCCTTTTATTTGACTGCTGCTTCCATGGGCATTGATTGTGAATTCAAGTAAAATGAAATCATTGGCAACTTCAATCTTTTCTCTGTTTATCATGATGTCGCTAACTGGTCCAGTTATGAAGATTTTTGTTTTCCTTCTGTTGAAGTGTAATCCATACTGAAGGCTGTAGTCTTTTATCTTCTTCAGTAAGTACTCCAAGTACTCTTCTCTTTCCGCAAGCAGGGCTGTGTCATCTGTACATCACAGGTTATTGATGAATCTTCCTCCAATCCTGATGTCATGTTCTTCTTCATATAGTCCAACTTCTCTGTTTATTTGCTCAGCATACAGGTTGAATATGTATGATGAAAGGAAACAGCCTGGACACACACCTCTCCTGATTTTAAACTACCAATATTCCCTTGTTCTGTTCAAATGACTGCCTCTAGATCTACGTATATGTTATTCATGAGCACAATTAAGTGTTCTGGAATTCTCATTCTTCTCAGTGTTATCCATAATTTGTTATGATCCACACAGTCGAATACCTTTGTGTAGCCAATAAAACACAGGTAAACATCTTTCTGGTATTCTCTGTTTTCAGCTAAGATCCACCTGAAATCAACAATGATCACCCTCATTCCTCATCCTCTTCTGAATCCAGCTTGAATTTCTTGCAGTTCCTGTTGATATACTGCTGCAACCACTTTTGAATGATATTCAGCAAAATTTTACTAGTCTGTAATATTAATGCTACTGTTTGATAATTTCTATAGACCATTGAATCACCTTTCTTTGGAATGGAACAAGTTTTTCTTGGAAGAAATACAGCCAGAGTGCTCCTTGGAAGGCAAGATGGCAAGACTTCATCTCACATACTTTGCACATGTTATCAGGAGGGACCAGTCCCTGGAGAAGGACCTCATGCTTGGTAAGGTAGATGGTCAATGAAAAATAGGAAGACTCTGGATGAGATGGTTTGACACAGTGGCTGCAACAATGGGCTCAAACATAGCAACGATTGTGCAGGTCCAGGCAGTATTTTGTTCTTTTGTGCATAGGGTCGCTATGAATTGAAATATTCTTTTTGAGAATGAATGTGACACCATTCCTGTTTGTCATTCCCAGCATAGTAGATTGTCTGATTCCAAATGGCCAATACCAGTCCATTACAGCTTACTAATACCTAGGATATCAATCTTTATACATTCCATTTCATTTTTGATCACTTCCAATTTTCCTAGATTCATACTTTCTACATCCCACTTTCTGATTATTTAAGGATGTTTGCAAGTGTTTCTCCTCAATTTGAGTAGTGCCACATCAGCAACTGAAGGTCCCAAAAGCTTGAGTCCTTCCACATCATTAAGGTTGACCCTACTTTGAGGAGATAACTCTTCCCCAGTCATCTTTTGAGTGACTTCCAACCTGAAGGGTTCATCTTCTGGCACTATATCAGACAATGTTCCACTGTTATTCATAAGGTTTTTGCTGGCCGATTTTTTCAGAAGGAGACTACCAGGTCCTTCTTCCTAGTTTGTCTTAGTCTAGAAACGCCACTGAAACCTATCCACATGGGTGTCTCTGCTGGTATTTGAAATACTGATGGCATAGTTTCCAGCATCACAGCAACATGGAAGCCACCACAGTATGAAAAACTGACAGATGCATGGTGGATATAAATATAGAATGATATGTAAATGTGTAAATGTATAGTTTATTTATTTGTGATTAATATTTTCTGTACTTCTCTGTTATGGGTTGAATTGTATTCCCCAAAAGATACATTGAAGTCCGAATACCCTCCCCCACCACCTCCCAGAAATGTGACCTGATTTGGAAATAAGGTGTTTACATATGTAATTAGTTAACATTAGCTGATATGGGAGTAAGGTGGGCTACCAGAAGCTGGGAGATGCTAGAAAAGATCTTTCCTTAGAACCTCAGAAAAAGTATCCCCTGCCAAAAATCTGAATTTAGATTTCTACCCTCGAGAACCTGAGACTATACTTCTGTTGGTTAAAGCCATGCAGTTGTGGTGATTTGTATGACAGCCCTGGGAAACTCATACACCCTCCCTCAAAACAAACAAACAAAAACATAGACTGTTAGAAATTGGCAATTTTTGTCTCACATTGTTCAGGAGTGATTCATCAGTGTCTAATACTTGGGGCATAACAGGGAACAAGTAGTATTTGTTAAATTTATAAATAAATAAGAAACATGAATTAAACTGGTGTTGGACATAGTTCACATTGTTTTCTAATCATTCAAACCAGAGTATCTTTATACTTTGTATAATGACGTGAACTATATTATACTAAACCCAAACCCTTTGCCGCTGAATTGATTCCAATTCATAGCAACCCTATAAGAGAGACTATAACTGCCTGAAAGAGTTTCCAAGGTTGTTATCTTTATGGAAGCAGATTGTCACATCTTTCTCCTGCGAAGTGGCTGGTGGGTTCAAACCATCGACCTTTTGGTTAGCAGCCAAGTGCTTAACCACTGCTCTACCAGGTCTCCTTTGCTGTATTATGGGCCCCAAAATGTAAGAGCTTTTAATTACTGATAGTGATATTGTGCTTCAGCGAGTATATTCAAAATAAGAGAAAAGAAAAAAAAATTATTAGAATCAGTATTTTTATTTCAATTGTTTATAATCAGAATTTGAGATTTGGAAGAACATATAAATTTTCCAAGAAAATCCAGGAAGATGTACCTACATGAATACTCTAGTTGGATCCTACATTTGTCACCTACAATTATTAATTAAACATTTAGTATGTGTAATTAATTGTGGAAGATATTGAAGATGAAACAGTGAACAAAATAAACAATGTGTGATCCCTCATGGAGCTTACTTTCTAGCTGGAAAGACTAGCAGTTAATCAAGGAAGTACAATAAGGTGTGGCAAGAATATAATTGGGGAAGTACAGGATGCTGTAAAGAAACAGATTAGGAGTTTGGTTTTCCTTCATATTCAAATAAAAATAAAATAAGCAAATATTGTTGACCTACGTTGATGATAACATCAGGCACTAATATGGGTTAGTGTAAAGAATTTGAATTAAGAGCAAATACAGCAGAGGGAAGCTTTCTGTATTATTAGGCCATTGACTATTTCTCAGATAGCATGTCTTTTACTTTTCTATGAGAACCAAATACAATTGCTCGTTTTCAGTATATTATTTCATTTCAAAATGATACCACTCACAAATGATTTATTTACAGTTCATTAGTGGATAACAGAGACCTGAGTGGATTGCCCATAAATAGAGCATAGTAATGGTGCTCTGAGCAATAGAATCAATAGTAAGTCTCTCTAAAAGAAATATGAAACTTTTACATTTTCCTGAAATAAGGAATAATCTTTGAGAGTAAAAGGAATATTCAAATTTACCAATATGAATGGTGTATAGTTTAGTAAATTATACATTTAATGTTTGCTGAAGTATAACATACATCCAGGAAAAAATACACAAAACATATTTGTTCAACAAAACTTTGTGGAAAGTGAACACACTCATGAAAATAGTACCCAAATCAATAAATATAATATTATCTGTAACTGAAGGTCCCTATATAACTTTCCAGTCTACTATCCCTCACCAGAGGTAACTAATATCATTGCTTCTTGTTATGGATTGAATTTTGTCCCCCCAAAATTTGTGTCAACTTAGCTAGGCCATGATTCCCAGTGTTGTGTGATTGTCCACCATTTTGTCATCTGATGTGATTTTCCTTTGTGTTGTAAATCCTCTCTCTATGTTGTTAATGAGGCAGGATTAGAGGCAGTTATGTTAATGAGGCAGGGCTCAATCTACAGGATTAGGTTGTGTCTTAAATCAATCTCTTTTGAGATATAAAAGAGAGAAGTGAGCAGAGAGACAGGGAGACAGCATATCACCAAGAAACAAGAGCCAGGAGAATAGTGCATCCTTTCAACCCGGGTCCCTAGACTGAGAAGCTCCTGGACCAGGAAGATTTATGACAAGGACCTTCCCCCAGACCTGACAGAGAGACAAAGCCATCCCCTGGAGCTGATGTCCTGAATTCAGATTTCTAGCCTCCTAGACTGTGAGAGAATAAATTTCTTTTTGTTAAAGCCATCTACTTGTGGTATTTCTGTTGCGGCAGCACTAGATGACTAAGACACTTCTATTGATTTTGCCTATTTTAATACTTAAAAAAATGGAATCATATAGCATTACTCTTTGTGTATTGCTTCATTTGCTCAACAAAATTTTTTTTATTATTCATCTCTGTTGATGATGTAGCTATAGTTTATTCATTCTCATTGCTGTTTTGTGTTTATTTTACTAATTACAACATTATTTATTTACACACTGCACTGTTGTTGAACATCGGGTTTCTTACCAGTTTGGGCTGTTATGAATAGTGTTCTATGAACATTCTTTCATGAAAAAATACACAATTTTTGTTGGGTATATATCCCAAGAATGAAATTGCTGGCAATAGATGATGACGATGAGAATGGATTCCCTCAGGCAACAATGAACCATACAGAGGACCTTTATAATTGATTGAATCTTCTATTCCATTTTCAAAACTTTCTGATGCTTTTGGGTAGACAGAGCTTGAGCCTGATCCAGGGCAAAATAGGAGCTTTTCCAAATCCTAGTGGAAGTCTGGATTTGAACCAGAACCAGAATCACATCCAGGTGCCAGGGCAGAAAGGCAACATTTAATAAACCTTCTCCCTCAGTTATTTGGTGTTTTGTCAGAAATCAGAGTCTAGGAAGCAACATAGAGAATACAAAAGGCAAAATCAAAGAAATTTTGTGTTCTTCAACTTGAGAAAAAAAAAAAAAATCAAATAAGTTACTAAGTCACTTGAGCCCTCAGGCCAAGCTCAGGATACAAACTTGAAAAAGTTAGTGCATTTTCTTCACTATTGTTAGAAGAACATTGATTGATAATTAATCTGTCACAATCAAAGTAATTATTTCATGAATAGACAGCTGTCATTGGGGCAAAGCTTCCTATTTCTCCTAAAAAGAAGCCAAAAGAGGGATAATGGAATTCAGGGTCTGAAAATCTTTTGATTTTACACACACACACAAAAAGAGATAGTTTGAAATACTAAAGAAAATTACTTAAATATTTTTAGATTTTAAATGGTAAACAAAGAGTACTAGCTTTTGTTCAGTTTCATCTGTGCTTTCAGGATCCAAACTAAGAATACACACAAGAAAAAAAACAACTGCTTAAAAATCACCTGGAAGAAAAATGATAAATTCTGTAGAGGATATTTTTCCTTTTTAGTTTACCCAGGATCTGAATCTCTTCCCTATGTCTAGGGGGCCTTATAAGTCTACATGGGATTAAAAGCTTGTATCAATAAAAGAAACTGAAAATTTCAAACATTAACTTTCCCAGTTTTCTTTGCAGGTTAGGTGTGGGCATATGACATAGACCTACCCAGTGAGATCCAAATGCCTATCCACACTGATTAAGGGACACTGAGATGTGCTTTCAGGAGCCCACTGTGGTGAAAGCAGCAACCAGTCTACAAAGGAAGCCCTGGCAGCTCTGCTGTGGCAGCATCCAGGTCAAAGTGTGGATGACGGAAGTGCTTCCACGTAGTGCACCTATTACTAGTAGAGGAGAGTGGTGTCCTCACTGAAGTAGATCTGAGGTATAATTTGGCTTAAAATTGGCCTTAGCAAGTCATCGTGCTACCCAATATCCTTTCAATAGATTTATTTTCCAGTAAATATAGCCGAAGTCATTTCTGTGACTTGCATCATGGAACCATGGGTTATGGGGGTAAGAGGACCAATAATCAAAGGGTGATTTTCTTTTAAAATCACACAAGTATTTGAAAAATAAATCTTACTTTCATCATTCAAAACAATGTTCTTTTTCTGTTGTACAGAGGGAAACATATGCTGTGTTATTTCTGCCCACTTTATCCCTTCAGGAGCCCTGGTGGTGTAGTGGTTAAGTGTTCAGCTGCTAACCAAAAGGCTGGCAGTTCAAATCCACCAGCCACTCCTTGGAAACCCTATGGGGCAATTCCACTCTGTCCTATAGGGTCTCTATGAGTCAGAATTGAGAACCCACGACAACCCATTTGTGGGTTTGTTTTTTTTTTCCTATCATTTCATCAACTACTACACAAAGACTAATGATAAACTTATGTGACTATTGACTGGAAATTCTATTAAAAAGCTTGGTAATAAAAAAAAATAGTCAAGGTTTTGTATAAAATGAAGTTTCATTATTACCTGTAGATATGGTCTTTCAAGTCCTTATTTTCTTTATTAACTTAAAAATAAACAAGTGGATTTCTCTGATATAAAACCCAAATAATTACAATACTAATTTCTGCATTAAACACTTGGCTGCTAACCGAAAGGTCAGCGATTGGAAACCACCTGCTGCTCCATGGGAGAAAGATGTGACATTCTGCTTCCATAAATATTTGCAAATCTTGGAAACCCTATGTCTACTCTGTCCTATAGGATTGCTATGAGTCAGAAACGACTTGACAGCAACAGGAGTTTTTTGACATAAAACCTAAATATTATAATAGTAATTTTGCAGTAAATGACATAATAAACCATTTCCATTTTTATATAGACATTTTGGATATATTTATAAAAGTTGTGTTGGGTAGGTACGCTGTTTACAAGAAATATAAAAAAGATGCTTGATCCCATGTGAAGAAAAGCAGTACAGGAGAATGAACAGATTGTCTTCAGCATGGGAGAAAATGTTTCACCACAAAACAAAATGACTTTTGGCAGCTGAGACTATGCAACTAGTAAAAAACAAACACACAATTGACTGGATTCTCTCTTTCTAGCTCCATAGTAAACCTTTTGGCATCCAAGAAATAAGACTTTCTCCATCTCAAATTTCTTCTAAAAATAAAATCATTTTCACCTTAAAATATTACTTTTTTTTAAAAGATGGATAGAATGAGGTCCTAAGTGTATCTTAGTGCATTTTAAAATTTTTCAAATGAGGACAGTGAATATCAGTACCAGAAAATATCATGCATTTAAAATATCATTAATTCTCAGACAACAGAGCCACAAAACACCATCAGTTGTATGTGACTGATCTGATACCAAAGACCTTTGTGCTACAAAGTTTAGAATGGTTACTAGAAAACAATTCTGTAAAATTATTCACTGGTGAAATTAAAGGATGCTGAGGCAAGGTAATTCCCCTGAGTAAATAAAATTACCTACAGCAGTGACGACAAATTATGATGACATTTTATAACACACAGAAGAAGCTTCTTTTAAAATGTAAGATTTGCACAAATGGTTTAGAAAAGTCATTGAAAAGGTCAACTTGCTGTAATCCAGTGGTTTTTAGCAACAGTGCAGTGACAAAATGTGTGTTATAATCAGTCATGGGGATGTATTACAGGTAATTTGTTATAAACAATATTTAAGGTACTGTAGTTTGGGAATGATTCACTTTTTATGAATTACAGTCTGGTCAAGGTTATCCACATAAATAACATCACTCTAGCTTACATCTCAAACAACATCTAAAGAAAGACTGTGTCTTTCATGGGAATTAATTCTCCATATGTGGCATTGGGGAAGAAACGTTGAGAACTATAGAATTTTAGCATCGTTTAATAGATGGAAGATGTTAGAGAAGTAAGTAATCCAGCTTAAATGTTTTACTTTTTAGATGCATAGAAAACAAAATTTGAAATAAATGTTGGTAAGGTGTGAAAACACAGTTTCATGGAAGAAAAAATGGCTTAAAGTTATTTATGTTAAACTCTAAACCAAAAAATGTCTAATGTTTAAAATAAACAAAAAATAGTCATCAAAAGTTAATTTAATTTAGTTCTTCTCAGATTAGTCCTAAAGAACAGTAAACAAATATTTAATATGATAGACTCTAATGAATTATTACATTAATTACAAGAACAAAAGAAGAGGAAAAACATTACAAAGCCAACAATTAATTAAAATGCTGATAAAGCCTGTTGTATTTTTTTATTGTATGAGAAATGATCAACTTTATGTAGGCTATAATTACCTACAATTACCTCTAGAACTTATTAATTTCCTTTACCTAATTATTTTTAAGTTCAATTCCTGCCCAACATCAAAAAATTAACTACTGGCTTATGGAAGATGGCAGTGGCAGCATAGTTCTTTAAAATCTTTCAGAATCCACACATACATATACACCCATAAACACCCATACAAAAGAAAAACAACAGACAGAGAAACTAGACAGCAAATCAAAAACTCATGGACAACTCCTAAAACAAAAGAAGGATATAAAGTATACCCACAAACCCTAAACTATAAGCAGCCGAGGACAAACACCAAAACAGAGAGACCTGTATACTTTCATTATCTATGTTGAAGAAACAGGAAATCAGTGGGGCATCTGACAGAACTGTGGACAGAAGAGCCTTTTAGTAACTACAGATATTCACTGGAAAGCACTACTACACTCCAAATCAAGACCATCAGCTAAAACCTAGAGTGCTTTTTTCCAACCCAACCTAGTAACAATTGAGTGTAAAAAGCCCATGGTAAGGTCGGAAGGGGTTGGAGCAGTGTAGCTACTTTGAACTCTTAAAACTAATTACCTGGACCTACTTTTTAGGCAGGGCCCCACACCGTAAAGGAACTGCTGGTAACGGAATTAATTTGATCAAGACAAGGACAGTAGACAAAGTGAAAAGAAGATCCAGATAAAGCTGATGTAGGAAAACTAATTCTGAAAACTCGAAGAGTAATCTACCATATTTTTTGAACACTATGTGAAATTAACAGCTAGAGATCTGTGAAATTCAAAAGCTTTCATGAAGTAAAACTCCTTGTAAAAGTTCACAAAAACTAATTTCATATAATAATTAAACCCCCAATTAGGAATCCAAAATATTCAAATCAAATTCCATACAAAGAAACCAGAAAATAGCATTCCTACAGACAATGAAAGTTTACCCCCCAAAAAATGATCCCACAAATTGTATCAAAACTACAACCGCTATTTCAAAACAAGCTATAAGACATTAGAACAATGGCATAAGAAATGAACAAAAGTATAAATCAGATTTAGAAAAATTCAGAAATGAAGTGACAGAACTCAGAAGTTAGTAATAAAACAAAAATTCATTTTAGAAATGATATCTAAACTAAAAGGAGCACAAAAGTGAATAACAGATAATGCATTAAGATGCAAAAGGAAAGCATTAAAAATTTAAAAAAAATAGGAAAAAAAAATAAGGAGATGAAGAAGATTCAACACACATATAATAGCAATACTCAAGAAAGAAAACCCAAGCAAGGTAATTGAACAAATATGAAAATGTTTAATTAAGAAATATGTTACTGAAATTAAAAAAAAAATGCAAACAGATTTAAAACTACATATGGAAAACACATAGTACTTACTTGAAGAAAAAAAAAAATGTAGTGATTGCCTGCTTCATGCCAGGGACTGTTCTACATATAGGAACACATACGTGGGAACAAATAAGACAAAAGCCCTTGATCTTATAAAATATATATTCTAGAGATGGTAGACACACGATGAAAAAAAAAAATACTGTATGTGTTAGATGGCAATAAGTACAATGGATAGAAATAATGCAGCAGAGTAGTATAGAGTGGCTCAAGGTCAGGTTGAGGGGCTATTGCAATTTTAAATAGACTACTCCAGAAAGGTCTCATGGAAAAGATAAAATCTGAACAAAAACAAAATATCTGAAGGACTAAGTATGCAGATATCTAGGAGAAGAGGGTTGCAGGCAGATGGAACTACAAAAGAAAAGGTTCTGAGATGAAAGCAAGGATTTAGTAGAGGGAGAAAGGAGAAGAGAAAAAGGCACTATGATAAGAGAAGTAAGGGTGAGGTGGAGATAATCGGGTGGTGCATGCTGAGCATGAAGGAGCTTGTAGACTATTTTGAAGTCTTCACCCTTCAGGCTGAGTAATAGGGAGAAACATTGTAAGATTTTGAACAGAAGAGTGAGATAATCGATTTTTGTTTTAAATTGAGCACACTGGCTGTTATGTTGAAGTGACCTTTCAGATGGCAAAGGTTAGGTAAGAAACGACTGCTGGGTTTCAGCCAGGTTGGTTATGATGGATGTAGTAAGTAGTCAGAATTGTACATATAGTGTTTTATAAGTGGAGACAATAGGATATTTTAAAGAATTAGGGTAGGATGTGAAAAACAAAAAGGATTTAAGGATAATCTGAGATTTTGGACCTGAGCAACTGAATGAGAAGCATGCCTCTAACTGAGATGTGGTAAATTATATGTGGAATTATTGGGTCGAGGGTGGAGATCAGAGATCAGATCGAAGAACATGTCATATTTCTGATAGTGATAAGAAATTCATATAGAGATGATAAGTAGGCAGTTGACTACAAGAGTCTGGAGTTCAGGGAAAAAGAGTGGGATAATGGTATAAATTTGACAATCATGTACATATACATGGTATATAAAATTATGAGACTGAATGAGATGAACTAATAAGTGAGTATAGGTCAATAACGGAGCAGGTCCAAGACTGAGCCTTGGGGACCTCCAACATTTATAGGCAAAACAGGTGAGAAATTATTAGCAAAGAAGACAGAGAAGCAGCAGCTAATGGAAGAAGAAGAAAACTTGGAGAGTGTTGTATTCTGGAATCTGTGTGGAAAAAAATGTTTGAAGGGAGGATGGAATGCTCAACTGTATCAAATAATACTGGTAGGTCAAGTTAGACAAAAACTGAGAAGTGACTATTAGATTTGGTAATGTAGACAAGAACAGTATAAGCAGAGTGGTGGTGGTTGGGGGTGGGGGATGAAAGCTTAATGCTAAGGGAGTTAATTAAAGAAGAAAGGAGAAAAGTAATTGAAGAGCGTGAGTATAAGTCTTTTTTGAGGAAATTTGCTGAAAAGGTAAAACTAGAAACTGACAATAGCTGTTAAGGATATTGGGTCAAGAGAGTTTTTTTGTTGTCATTTTTGCACTATTTTAATTTTATTTTTTTTTCATAGAATCAATAGAAATACATTTGCTTGCCAATGGTAATCATATAGTGGGGGAAAAAACAAAAACAACTGATGATGCAGGGGCAAAATGGCTAGAGTGAATGCCTAGGAAGTGGAGAGTGGCAGATGTCTTGAACCAGAGGAAGGGCTGGCACTATGAAGCAGTTTGGACAGTGCATCCATAGTTAATAGGAGAAAAGGCAGTATATGTGGTAGTGATGTAGACTAGTAGGTGGATACCCTGATAAGAAATAGTTGAAATTCTCTTCTAATTACTTCATTTTATCATCAAAACAGTAAACGTGACATTAACTAAGAGTGAATTTGGAAGAGGCTTTGAGAGAGAGGAAAAAGTCAAAATATGGCAATATAGAACAGTGTTCTTCAAAAATGTTTGCCCAATATGTTCTAAAGTAATTCTTAAGTATATATATCCTCAAACATTTTAAGTAAATATCTAAAATTTGTATAATATGATTAAGTAGTTACAAATGATATAATTCTCAGAATACTTTAAGTATTGATATTTTAAAGTGAATCTGTTACGACATTCATTTAAAGACATCCTGTAAAATCTAAATGTCATTGTGATCTGATATTTTCCAACACTGATGTAAAAATATATACAATCTAATTTTAACAGAACAAAAAACTAACACTATTTTTTTGTACCATGGAATCATATTTCCATTATATTTTCCTCAGAGAAATTTTTAATGTAATTTTTTGATTAATTTTTTTATTAATCAGCCTATTATAATTTTCTGTAACGAAATATACATGCTCATTAAAATATAAATATGTTCCTTGTAATCATAAGTCTTTAGATGTTAAAATTGTTTTTCTAGATTTAGCTATAATTACAATTATTACTAGTACAAAATTGTTCAAAATAAAAATATGTATTTCAAATTCTGATAACTATTAAAAATAAAAAATTAAAATTTTTGGAAGTATAGCTCTCAATGAGATGGAAGGGGGATTTACTATCACCAATATTTCATTGACCCTCCTTTTGGCAACCCAGAAGTTTTATATCTCAGGACAATGGATTATAGTGAGATTAAAATTGGTGAGAAGTACACTTCTCTTTTATAAAGTGAGAAAAAAGTTAAGTACAAAATAGGAGATAGAAGATCTAGAAGTTGATTTCCTTAAAACTGTCTGATTCTGTGGCTCCTTACAAAGCTTTGCGTACCTCTAGGAATACAAATGTTCCTGTTTGAAGACCACTGGTCCAGGAGAGTGAGATACTGAGATACTGAACGGACTAGGAAAATCTAACATAATTATTGTCATTATTAAGGGTTCCCTTGAGATTTGTCATTATAAATTTATCAGCATTTTTATAAATGTTTCTCCAGTTATATTATGAAATGAGGTATAACAGAGATTTCAACAGGCAAGAAAGCCTGTGAGAGCAAGAACCAAGGGTGTATGCAGGGGAATTGAATGTTAGCTACAAGGAGGAACACGGGACATGAGAGGGTGAGGAAAAGTGAATCGGTAAGGTTAAACAGTGTCCTAAGTGTACTGCTGGAGTCAAGGTAGTTGAATCCAAGGTACTCCAAATGATTGTTGGAGTCAAAGTGCTAGAGAGAATGACCTGGAAAGCTACAGGGCATTTGCCTTAAAGAAGGATGCATGACATGGTAGCTTGGTAGTTGAGGGTAGTAACAATTCTAGGATATCACAATGAGTGGAGTTCAAGAAATTATGATATATCTGGACTATATGAAGAAGAACAGGGCATCAGAATTCGAGGAAGACTCATTAACAACTTGCGTTATGCAGATGACACAACCTTGCTTGCTGAAACTGAAGAGTACTGGAAGTACTTACTGATAAAGATCAAGGACTACAGCCTTCAGTATGGATTACACCTCAACACAAAGAAAACAAAAAACCTCACTACGGGACCAATAAGCAACATCATGATAAATGGAGAAAAGATTGAAGTTGTCAAAGACTTCATTTTACTTGGATCCACAGTCAACGCCCATGGAAGCAGCAGTCAAGAAATCAAACGACATATTGCATTGGGAAAATCTGCTGCAAAAGACCTCTTTAAAGTGTTAAAAAGTAAAAGTGTCACTTTGAGGACTAAGGTGTGCCTGACCCAAGCTATGGTGTTTTCAATTGCCTCATATGCATGTAAAAGCTGGACATTGAATAAAGAAGACTGAAGAAGAATTGACACCTTTGAATTGTGGTGTTGGCAAAGAATATTGAATATACCATGGACTGCCAAAAGAACGAACAAATCTGTCTTGCCAGAATACTCCTTAGAGGCAAGGATGGCAAGACTACGTCTCACACACTTTGGACATGCTATCAGGAGGGACCACTCCCTGGAGAAGGACATCATGCTTGGTAAAGTAGAGGGTCAAGGAAAGAGAGGAAGACCCTCAATGAGATGAATTGGCACAGTGGCTGCAACAATGAGCTCAAGCGTAACGATTGTGAAGATGGCGCAGGACCGAGCAGTGTCTCGTTCTGTTGTATATAGGGTTGCTATGACTAGGAACCAACCTGACCGCACCTAACAACAGGGTGTTAAAAGGGCTAATATGGATGTTGAAATCACCAAGAATCAACACAGGTTTAACATTAGGGAGAATGGTAGTGATCCCAGGAGCTAAACCCACAAGAGATGAGGGATAATATCCTGGGGAGAGCATACAATTATACAAGAAAGAATAGTGGCCAATTATAGTCTAATGATATTAGATTCAAAGCTGGGTAATTTTTGGCAAAGAAGAGGGAGAAGGTTTTGTAAGCACCAATGAGGAACTGGAATTAGTGGCACAAGAAGTGAGAAAGAAAAAAACACCCACTATTTAAGAGAACAGAGAGGGGGTGTGTACTCAGGGAAGACGCTGGTTTCAGTTATAGCAAGAAGATGAAGGAAACATGCATAGATGTTGCAGATGTAGGAGATTTTGCTGATGATGGAAGGAATCTAGGAGTTGGGAAGAGTGGAAGGATACACAGAGTTTTAGGGAGATGCAGCGGTATCAAAGTGTGGTCTGTGGACTGGGAGCTTCAGCATAACTCTCTGAATCAGAATCTTTGGGAATCGAGCCCAGGAATAGGTGTTTTAGCAAGTGTCCAGGTGAGTCTTATGCAAAACTAAGTTGGAGAAACACTGGATTTGAGTGAGAGAAATGATGACTGGGAAATCTGGAGCTTCATGTGGTGACTGACATTGACGGAGATAAGTGGCACAAGGTGATTAGTTCTGGTAGTCTGGAGTCAGAATGAGATGATGATGCTGTGAGATTTGGGAGGGGGAGGTAGGTAGTCTTTCCTAGAATATGCTACGTGTGCTAGGATCTCTCATGACTCCTGTAAATGGAGGGCAGGAGGCTTGGCCTGTGTAGGAAGGCTGCATATATAACAAGACAAAATTAGACCAACTGGAAAAGGTATACAATTTTATTTGTATACAGGATGGTTAAAGAGTAAAAGTTACCTACATTTAAGCCTATAAATTCTCCTAATTTTATTATCTTCAAAGTTAATATTATATATCTATTGCTTAAAAATTTATTAGAAAACGTTACATATGTTTCTTCTGAACAATGAAGATCTGTGTTGTTCAACATGATTATATTTATTGCTAATTTTTTCCAAACAAAGAAAAAGTCAGTATTGGCTAAATTGTCATTTCCACATTAATTTAGCTTAAATTTAATGCCCAAATCATCTTAATTTAATGGAAATTTTCAAATTTGGAATAATCATTTGGTTCCATACAGACATGGCATCGGTGAATTCTTTAAAAAAACACTAAGATTTTCAATTTGGCAAAGATTATGAAAAATATTAATAAAATGAAAAGTATATAATAGAATTTAAATCATCACCTGTTTAATATAATTTTATTATCAAAATGAGTTACAAAATGGATTCAAATTCAATTATTAAACCAGTTCCCCAAATCCTAACTGACCGTAATTTATTTAAGACAATTTTGCCAGAGTGGCTGACAATTAAACTTAGATTTAACCTTGTGCAGAACTGTGGATTAGAAAACTACCTTTTCTAGAAAAAAGGATTTATTTCCAAATAATCATGAATAAAGAACCCTCAAGCAAAATTTTAACATCTTTTTGTGATGTGTCACTTCTACCTCCAAGTAAAAAACCCTGGAGTTATATGCTTATTTCTTTTAAATGATTTTTAAACCCAAGCTGTTGGAAAGTCAGAGTTAGTTTCTTCATGACTGATAATGTCATCCTCTTCCTGACATTCTGTGTATGTAGGGAACTGAATTCAACATGGTCATATCCATAATACTATCATATGCCCAAGATAAATATGGATTCATGATTATCTGCTATATGAGTCTGATGTCAAGTTGTCAGTAAATTTAGAAAGAGAAGTCGGTCATGGATCTATACAATAATGAATTTCTATCCTATTCTGGTGGAGAAGGGTTATTAAATTGAGATTTATCTTTGAGTATACTTTATTCTTGTTTTTTATTTTCTTTGCAAACCTCTGAGAGATATAAGAATATAGCATTTGTGATATATTTCTTGTAGCCTTTTTAAGGCCAATTTTTAGTTCCAGTTTTTATTGTTCCATTGTTCTTCATCAGGGATCTGAAGAGTATCCTTTATATGTTTGAGGGGCAAGAAGTTTAAGGTTTCCATTATGCCTCTCCTCACCCTTTCCTATTCCCTCCCTTTACCACCATTGTTTTCCTTCCAAACTGATAATCCCATGGGGGATGGGGGTATGTTTTTACCCCTTCTCCCCTCTCTAAGTTAGGAGAAATAAAAATCATAACTTTTTTTTTTTAAAGTTGAGTACAATTTAGAAATGATTTTATCTTGGGAGCATGCTCAGGGAAGTTAGAGGAAAAGGATAAGCATAAAGATAAGAAAGAAAAATCTGAGATAAGGAAGACTCTGCCCCTGGTAATTAGGCAATCATACCAATAACTTAGTGATCATGAAGTTGATAAGCAGTGTTCAAAAAGCAGGAATGGTGGAAGCATAAACTGCTATCCATGGAGTAAAAGACTCAAAGCACCTCATAAGCCAACAAGTAATTCAACGAGGTGAATCAGAGTCAGTAGGATGGCCTAGAAATCATGTCACTCCTAAGAGGAGCAGTTGCTACTCAGTTACAGTCAATTGTTTGTATACTGGAACACAGAATGGAAAGGCTGCTACATTCACACTGATTTATGGTCAACCTTTGGCTAGGAAATATTTTTTTATCACTGTGCAGGCCAAAAAAAAAAAAAAAATTGTGGATAGAATTCAGCCTGTGGATCAACACTTTGAGAACTCTGTCCAATTCTCATTTTTTCTTCATTGTTTGACAAATAGTCCAAACTACAGAGGGCTCTGATATAAAAGCTGTTACAAATAAAAGTCATACCTACTTTTGAGGTTTACAGTTCTGATGGACTTACACATCTGTCTTAATATAGCTACTTGCTGAGTTGAATCAATAGACAAAGCTGTTGTATTGGCAGGGCTTTGTTTTGCTAGGAAAATTGCCAGCAATGCAATTGACTATATGTGTAGACAATAAAACATATATATTTTTTCCAGGTTGCACTTGCAAAATTCTGTAAATCCAATGCTTAAAGTAATGCATGTTAACTATATCAAACACACTAAAGCATAGGAAATATGTGGTTAATAAATATGCACATCTCTTATGATATTTCTTTAGAGTGATTTTATTAAGCTGTAAACAATTGTCAGATACGGTTTTGTGTTCACAGTGCAAAAACCACAAATGGAAAATAATCTAATGGCCTATCATATTTGTAAAGCATAAACAAGCCATTTTATTGAACGGAATGCTCACCAGTTCCTCCTAAATGCATCATTAAAAATCACTTTGTATTAGTATACATACTGTAGTATTTTTTACACACTATACCAAAATTCTTTAAGTTTTATGATACATAGCATGGTTAAATGCTGCCACCATTACATAGTTTGACTATTTTAATTTGTACAGTATATCTCAACACCTAAAAAGATAAAATTAAGATTATTAAAGAGAGACTGTGGGTTTGGATATCTCATTGTTTAAGAGGATTACCCCAAAGGGAATATATTGATATTATTTTCATACTTAATATTTCTCTTCAAATATGTACACAAAAGTTTAATTAGAATGGAATTTTAAAAAAAAATACATTGTTTTTCCCCAGTAAATAATACTAGGATTTAAAATTAAGAAAAGAAATGCCATGGAAATAAAGTGTGTGTATGCTGCATACTGCATATTCTTATGTGAAGACCATTGATATATTGATTTTGATAATATCTATCATTTCAGTTTGAAGTTTAAACAGTACTGTACCCAAAAAATACAAGGGCCTGTATAGTAGGTATAAACTGTCTTGAACAGTTACACATACACACTTCACTCTTGCAAGAAAACCAAACCTCCCTAGAATCTGAAAAATTTTCTGAGCCTTTCAGTTTAAAGCACAAATGTGGTCATGTGGATGGAAGATTATACTGCGCTAGCTAACTTATTGTAGGTTCACAGGATGTGTGAACTTCCAAGAACTTTGGAAATCAGAGTTGGATTTAGTTTTTTTGCAACGAAGAACAAAAGAATTCCCAAAAGTTTAAAACTGCTGACGGTCACACAGAAACTGAATCAGCAGAATTAGCATAAAACTCCAAGTCTCTTTCTACCATACACTAGAGCGTCTACTTAAACATTTCTGCAGATGAACACGTAAGCAATTGTTTTTATGGCTTTCCAATGGAGTATGAGATGTCTCAATAGTTCAAATAAGTAGAGTAACTATAGTATTCTGCAGGCAGCTCTAAGATTAATGGAAATATTTTCCATATCTCTGATTGTTATTGGAAATAATGGAGACAAAGATCATATTACTTTCTATTAGGAGGCATCTCTTATTTTTAAGAGTTACACTTCATTCAAATAACTGGCAAAAATGTATTAATATTCCAAGACACAAAAAAGTTTATTTTATTTAAATATTGCTTGTTATAAATATGACGGTGAATTTAGGGAACATTTATCAAAAATCTGAGACCAATTCTATATGCTTCATGCATATTTTATAGTAAAGCCAATCCCTGCTTATCATATGAAAATGTATATAACGTTCATTTAAGTTTCTTTTTAGCCTTAGAGTTCAAAAATAAATTAAGATAAATATTATTACATTTTCTTTCTGCTTTAGGATACGAGGTTTTATGTCTGTGATTGATTTGACGATGAGTTCTTGCTAATGAACACAATCTCCATTTAAAAATGAATGCATACACATCACAAGGATCCATTTTATAGTGTTTTGTTGTTGTTGTTTGTTTGTTTCCAAGAAACATTTGACAATACATGGAAGACTGCCTGGGCTTTTTAAAATTAATTCAAATTCAAATTACGTTTTTCAAAAAAACGTAACTCTTCTTTAAGGAGCTGGAGAGATGTTGTAATATTACAAAAGGACTAGGGAATAACTAGCCTAATCTGTATTTCCTTCATATAATACACATGTATGTATGGGGAGAAGGGTTAACAATGGTTAGTTCTGGTTAAGTTTACTAATGATTTGTGGGGTTATTTTTTATTTTTTACTTTCCTATGTTATAAGAAAAGACTTAGTAAATGTGCATTGATTTTATAGAAGGTAAAATTTTGTAATTTTTAGAAAAAAAATAGAAACTTTTTATTTTGTAAGTTCAAGCTTCTTGTATACTCAATCAAGACTATTGCTGAATTTGAGTATTGAAAGAACCAAAATAGAAACAAGCTTTAAAAATAATTTCTATTTATAATTTTGGCCAAGATGATCACTTCCTTCCTTCCTCTTCCAAACTTCCATAACTCCCTTCCTATTCCAAAGCCTTAACTGTCATTAAGAAGAGGAGATGGTTCACCAGCGGCAAAATGGTGCTCTGGGCAGAAGCACCACGCCGTCCCTCCACAGCAAAGATCTGAAAAACTAAGCCAAACAGAGAATACAACAATCCTGAAACCCTAAAACATCAAATGAAGACATAAAGAACTCAGCCAAGCACCAAATGGAGTGATAAAACTGACAGAGAATGGAGAATGAGGAGAGATTCATGCAGAGGTCCCCTACCAGCTAACACAGCGCGGATCCACCATCTTGGACACCTATTGGTGACCAGCAAATGCGGGTACGAGAAAGCAGCCTCACGGAGCATCCAGCGGGAGACAAAACAACCCGGTAATTTGCAGTGTGTGCTTTCCCACCCCCAACCCCTCTTCACCCCAGCTCGACCTCCTCTGCTTCCCGCGGCCACGGTCTCTTGACCGGGAAGAGCCGGCTGCTTGGATTCCACACACCCAAGCGGGCGGCTCTCTGGGTGCCATTTGTTGGCTGCTAGTGTTCCTTCTTTTTCTGCTTCTTTTGATTTCTCACTTGCCTCTCGCCACCTCCCCCTCCTTTCACTCAAGTGCCTGGCTCCATGCGCCATCT
>NW_004444248.1:873231-882332 GCF_000243295.1 Trichechus manatus latirostris
AGAAATTTTTGAAACGGTGTATCTTTGGCTATGTATATTTTCACCAAAAAAAAAAAAGGTTGAGAATTTAGAGGGTTAATATGTTGTGGGGTTGTCAACCAATGTCATAAAACAACATGTGTACTACTGTTTCATGAGAAACTATTTGTTCTGTAAGCCTTCACCTGAAGTAGAGTAAAATATAAAAATAAAAAAAAAGACTTCACCGAAATAGTCAAAACACAACCTAAAAAAAAAAAAAAGAAGAGGAGATGATGTTCAATTAATTTTATTTGCAAGAATCTACATAAAATGCCCTGAACAATACAGATGATAGTCCTACACTATTCTTTGGTGTCTAGATATTACAAGCAATAATATTTTAAATGTTTTGGCCACAAAGTTTAAATAGGAAAATGACAAACTTAATTGTGTTCACAAGACAGCAATATAGAGATTGAATGTATGTTGCCCTCTGGAAATACAATGAGGAAACAAGGAATATTTAATCCAGAGATGTGAAAGGAACTCATGATATCAGTCTTCAAATCTAAGGCAGACTGTCAAATTGGAAGAGAGCTTAGATTTTAACTGTAAACATAGAAAGGAGGAAAATTTCAGCTCAATATAAGAGATGAGCTGCCTTAGTTACTAAAGTTCTGTGCACCAAGGAAGTTCAAAAAGAATGTGAATTACCCTTCAAATTTAACCAATATGCTTAACTAACATTTTTGAGGGTTTATGTTGTTTCAGTCACTAAACATACCCTTCTTCTAAGGTCATTTAAGACAAAAGCTGTAAGGGCAAAATTAATTCACTAGAGTTCTGTAGTTTTTTCTAACAATTAGACTCTATATTTTTTACACTAATAAAATTTGGAGTAATTAATGCACACTGTTTATTTGAATGTGACCTCTATTAGGTCAGAATTTTAAAATAAATGCCCATATGTAGTATAACTTTAAACAATTAAACACAATCTTATTTGGCAAAGCACTGTTGGCAAAGATTTCCAAAGAATCTGTCAAATGTCAGATTAGAGAAAGTAGAATTTATAAAAATAGTATATTCTCAAATGCTGCCTATAGAGGTGCTTTACTCGGATAGATAATGCAGCTTTAAAAAGAAAACAGATGACACAAAGAGTTTTGAATAATATAAAATAGGTTAAAATTTTCATAAAGCATGTTATTTTAACATAAATACTCCAAAAATAAAATAAATTATTGCCTGACAGGTGGGTAAAGGCCAGAGCAGTGATTAAAAAGAGTAATTATTAAAGACTTCCATTACCTTACCTTACTGTATAAATTAAGTGGTTCCTGTCTGAGAGCTAATGAAAAAGGAAATTATTTTGTAGGTTAATGCATTCTGGTGGTATGTATTGAAATAGTCAGGGACCACACGTTGATCAAAAATTACTAACAGGATGCTGCTGAATCATTTACATGGTCATCAGCTAAGCCGCAGGCAGCAGCGAACAGCATGTCCTAATGAGGGCCTGACTCACTGTTTGTATGTCACAGGTGCTATCCATTCCACTAAGGTGCAAAAAACTGCCTGAATAACACCACATGCATTATGCTGAAAATATAAGAACACCCAGCGTTGTCCTATTATTTCCTATGTGTTCAAATGAGAGCATAATACATAACTGCTTCCTGGGAAGAATTGTGATAAAGTACTTAGCTGTCTAGAAATAATCCCTTCACTTTTTCTTGGCTCATTACTTGTTTATTTGATTGTAAGATCATCCTGAGCTGTCATTACCATCTCCCTGTATTAATCAACTGAATGAACTGCACTTAAAATGTCATTCTGAAGGCTTTTTTATGAGTGTGTTTCAGTATATATGTATATATTTATATATATATATGTCATCTGGATTATATCATACAGTCCGAGTACACAGAGAAAGTAACCAAGTTCCAAAGACACAGAGACAGAGAATTCTGTTTCTAATTGTTACACATAAAAGAAGAATTCTTTGAATTTCCAGAGAAGCGTGAAAAAAATTCACGCTTCTCTTGAAATTATTTCTGAAGCAATTTTAAAATGGTGATTAAACCAAAACCAAATCAAACTCACTGCTGTTGAGTCGATTCGGACTCATAGCGACCCTGTAGGACAGAGTAGAACTGCCCCATAGGGTTCCCAAGGTTGTAAATCTTTACCGAAAGACTGCCGTATCTTTCTTTCACGGAGTGGCTGGTGGGTTCGAACTGCCAATCTTTCAGTTAGCAGCCGAGCCCTTCAACCACTGCACCACCAGGGCTCCTCAAATTGTGATTAAGAGGTCTTGATATCCAAATGATTTTTTTGCAATATCTTTTAATCACGTTAACACTAATAAGATATAATGTATGTATGTATGTATCTCTTTCAGATCTAAAATATAGTGACCCTATAGGACAGAGTAGAACTATCCCATAGAATTTCCAAGGAGTGTCTGGTGGATTCAAACTGCCGACCTTTGGTTAGCAGCTGAACTCTTAACCACTATGCCACGAGGGTTTCCCATATACTATATACTATACCATACCATACTATACTATATTATGTTATACAAAAGCAAGCAGACTACAACAAAAAGTCCTAGTAGACTAACTCAGACTCTTTATGTAAATACTAGTTGATCATAGAAATAGTCAACACCAGGATTCAGTGTATATTTAGGTCATTTTTCAAGCATTTTTTGCACTTGAGTTTTGCCTATTAATTTTGTTATAGAACTGTTTATAAATGTGTATATATAAAAAGTATATATAGTGTATATGTATATATACTTTTTAACAAAATTATAGTTTATTGTCAACATTCCATACCTTTTCTCACTTATTGGAGAATATTTCATGTTAGAACAAAAAGAGATTCTCTATTCTTTATTTTGCTGGATAATAAATGCTCACCCTAAATGGACAGAAGAACAGATTAGAAATTTGCTGCAGGGAGGCAACTTTAACTCTAAGTCTTGATTTTTTAGCATCTTCAAAAACAACCAGATCCTTAGAAAATATGTTATTTTGTGTCTTAAAATATGATTTGAAGGATTGATAATAAAATTACGTATACATATACGCACATACATGTGTATATATATTGTGTGTGTGTATATTCCAACTAAGAAAGTGATGTGAGTTCACATGTTAAAAGCCTTATGACAGGAGGCAGTCCTTTGGTTGGCCCAAATGTCTATAATTACTTTAGGTTCCTTTCCCCTGCTAGCATTTTTGGGCTTCAAAACAAACCATAGTACCTCTCCCTCTGAAGCCTAATGGTTTGTCTAAATAAGCAGCATGGCTGAAGAGCTATAATTCCAGACTAATGATTCTGGGCTGGCACCCTATGTCTGACAACTTTGTTCTTTAGGTGATCCAAAAACAACAACAAAAAAAAAAACCAAACCCACTGCCATCCAGTCGATTCCAACTCATAGTGACACTATAGGGCAGAGTAGATCCGCCACATAGGGTTTCCAAGGCTGTAAATCTTTATGGAAGCATACTGCCACATCTTTCTCCCTTGGAGCTGCTGGTGGATTCCAATCACCCACCTTTTCATTAGCAGCCAAGTGCTTTAACCGCTGTGCTACCAGGGCTCCTTATAAGGAAAAGCACTGAATTTTTATTTCGCAGAGTTATATAAATAGAACTCTAACGTGTATGGATCAGGGGGAGGGTAATAGTAGTGTTACAGATTATTTGAGAATATCAAGGAAAGAGGAAGTTTTACTAAAACTACTATTCACTCTGCTTAAAAATGTATATTGGAAACTCTAGGGAAATTCACTGAAGAAATAGTTGATTTCTAGGATTGGGGTAAGACATATACAAGAGAAGCCTGAAATATCTTGCCTTGCCAGAAAGTAAGAAAGTGCTCAAAAATAAATAATAAAATGCAACACAAGAGACACGATAATGGGAGTACATCAAAGGGAAACAGGAGCCAACTAAGTCCACCTTAGAATAACATTACACTGCTTTATGTGTAGTGTGTACTTGAAAGAAAATGTTAACTTCAGATCAATTAAGACTAAGAAAAATAATGATATTATTTTACCTTGATTTACTCTTTTTCGGCTACTCTTTTTCTTGTTATATAGATCCAAGTTTCTCTTCTCAATTATATTATTTTTCTGTTTGAAGAAATTCAAGTCAATGAATTTCCAATGAGGTCTTTGTTTTTCTGAGAAAGTAATCATTTCTCCTACAATTTTGAACGTTAATTTTGTTGGATATATAATTCTAGTTAGGTGGTTATTCTTTAAACGTTTCACTTCCTATCTACTTGCTCGTATGGTTTTTAAAAGACATATGCTGTAATTCTTACTCTTGTTCCTCTGCAAGTAAAGTCTTTTTTTTTTCTTCCCTGTTGCTTCCTTCAGGCAATGGCTCCAATGGCTTCTGTCTCAAGTAGACAGATCTCAGTTGCTGTATCTCTTGAGATGCGCCTGTCCTTTAAGATTTCAGCATATCAGTTTGCCCCATGACCTCAGTTTTCAGATGTGTGCAAGAAAAGTGATTGTATTTCAGTGTGTCCAGTTTTTTTCTTGTTGTTAGGTTAGAGGTGATGACCTCCAAGCTCTTCACATGTCAGAGTTGAGACCAAACGTCTCATGACTTTTTTTTTAAATATTCTTTTGGGTGGATGAACTAGAAAGATGATTTAAGGATCATTAAACAAAAGATTATACGCTTATAGATACTTTCAAACTGAAAAGCACACGGGGAAAAAATTTAATTCAATGAGTTGTTATAGAAGTTAGAAAATAAAACAAAACCTGGATAATTCAAAACAGGACAAATATCATTGTGAAAATTTCACAATAAGATAATTCACAGTAGACAATTCTATATCTCAAACTAATTTCTATTTGTTCATAATTTTTTTTTATTATTCAACAAATATTTATTGAATGCCTATTCTGTACTAGGTATTGTTATAGATGTTAGAGATGTGGCAGGGAATAAAGAAAACAGTTATCCTAACCGGTGGTCTTCTTGATATTGATGGCAATATGAATGGTAGCCATAGACTTTTACTCAAGACACAATATATTGGAAAACATAGAATTTTTTTGATGAAAAAATTCACTAGTAGCAAGCAAACAAGTATAGAGTTTCTACCTTGTACAATAAACTTAAAAAAGTAAAGTTAGGAAAAGAGAGAGAAGGTTTTGTTGTTATTCAATATGATGTACTTTTAAACGCCACTGAACTCCACCCCAAGCATTGATACAGAATGATCAAAATTGAAACAATATTTACGGTTATTTAACTTTAAAAATAAATAGAAAATTATTTAATAATTCAGGTCAAAAATATAGCTACATTTAGTGAGGGAGGCGGGTGCCAGGGTATGAATCAAGCTGGCTGCAGACTTCTCTACAGCAATATTTAATGATAAAAGATAATAGAACTGTGATGACAAAATTCTACGTAAAAAAAAAAAAGTCACAGCGACTGATAAAACTACCTTAGACTAGAAAAGAATCACTGTCAAAATAAACATAATAGAAGCAAAAACAAATCGAGTAATGGATGATGGAAAAGAGGTTGCTGTTATGTGCCATCAAGTGGAATCTGACTCATAGGAACCCTATAGGACAGAGTAGAAACTGCCATATAAGGTTTTCCAGGCTGTAATCTTTATGGGAGCAGATTGCCAGGTCTTTTCTCCCCTGGAGATCTTTTGGTTAGCAGTTAAGCACTTAACCATTGCACCATCAGAGCTCCTGGGGAAGAGGTAGAAAATATAAAATTACTATTTGCTAAAATAGTTTGAAGTAGGGAGTTGATCTATATTTTCATTAATTAAAATTGTTTGTAAAATAAATCTCCAGGGAATTCTGGCAAAATGGCACTCTAGGTAGAAGCACCACACCGTCCCTCCACAGCAAAGATCTGAAAAACTAAGCCAAACAGAGAAAAGAGCAATCCTGAAACCCTAAAACATCAAATGAAGAGATAAAGAACTCAGCCAAGCACCAATGGAGTGATAAAACTGACAGACAAAGGAGAGCGAGAAGAGATTCATGCAGAGGTCCCCAATCAGTTAATGCAGCACGGATCTGCCATCTTGGACTCCTATCAAAGACCAGCAAATAGGGGGTATGAGAAAGCAGCTTCATGGAGCTTCCAGCGGGAGACACAACAACCGGTAATTTGCAAAATACGCTTTCCCACCCTCCAGCCTTCTTCACCCCCACTCAGACTCCTGCTTCCCACTGCCACAGCCTCTTATCCAGGAAGCACCAGCTGCTTGGATTCCACCCACCCACAGTGGCCAGCTCCCTGAGTGCCATTTGTTGGATGCTGGTGTTGTTTTTTTCCACTTCTTTTAATTTCTTCCTTACCTCTCACCACCTCCCTCTCCTTTCGCTCAAATACCTGGCTCCGTGCACCATCTTTGCTTCTTCCTGAGGGGCTGCGGAGCTCCGGTAATTTGCAATATATGCTTCCCCCCCGCCTTCTTGATCCCCACTAGGCCTCCTCTGCTTTCCGTGGCCACAGTCTCTTGTCCGGGAAGCACTGGCCACTTGGATTCCACCTGCCTGCACTGGCTGGCTTTCTGAGTGCCATTTGTTGTTGCTTGTTTTCTGCTTCTTTTCATTTCTTCCTTACCTCTCATGACCTCCCCCTCCTTTCGCTCAAATACCTGGCTCCATGCACCATCTTTGCTTCTTCCTGAGGGGTTGCAGAGCTCTCTTGAACTATGGAGCTGTTTCCCGATCTGAGCTGCCATGCTGGTGGGATCCCGGGGCTTTTGTTTGTTTGTTTGTTTTGAATTGTTTGTGTGCTTTCTTATCCTTTTCTTGTGTTGGGAGCCTGTTCTGGCTGGGCGGCTTGGAGCCTACCCCCTCGACTTGCACAGACCCACAGAGGGATCCCTGAGGGCATTTCTTTTTGTGTGGGTTTTTTTCTTCTTTTTTTCTGTTTTTTGGGGGGCTTTTCTTGTTCTTTTTTTTTTAAATTTGTTTTGTTTTCTTTTCTCTCTTTTTGTCTTTCTTCATTACTCAGTTTCTCGTCTCTCTATACCTTCCTTCTCTTTCTGTTCCCTGTATACCTGGCACTGAATACCTCTACGCCTTCTAGCCAGGCTGTACTGCAACACCTGAGAACAACTTCCCCAGACCTCATAGCTGCACCAGTGGGATCCCTGGGAGCATTGCTGTTTTTTTCCTTTCTGATTTTTATTTATTCATTATTTTCTTTTTTTTTCTCTTCTTCCCCTTTTTGCTTTTCTCCATTTCATAGTCTCTCAACTCTCCCCTCCAACAGCAAGCTCCCCCTAGCACTCTTTTTTGTTTGTTTGTATGTTTTTCGCTCCTGTTCCTCTCTCCTCTCTCCCATAACCACCTTAGCTCCACACATAACAATCTCCCCCCTATAGACTGCCTACCTGCACTGTGCGCTTAACATCACACCACCAAGGAGAACAGGCACGGCCTACTGGAACCTGCCCTGAACTGATGACCAACCCACTCTGGTGGCTGTAGTAAGTGCCACAAATAACCCATCCTTGTAACCCCTCTTTAGCTAGACCTGCCCAACTATACCATATCTGAGTGAATGACAATGCCAGTTGGAGAAGGAGGTGAAACGTATCATGCCCACAGACCAGCAAACAACAAAGAACACACAGCCTGCCTGCACAGCCATAGAGAAATTTAAAAAAAAGGATGAAACAAATAAATCTACAATCAACAAACGAGAAAAATAACTACTGAATCCCCGAAGACAGCAGACAATATCAAAATATTTACAAAAACAGGACAGGATAGTTCCAGTAGGCATCCAAAATAAAACATCAGATGGCTTTCCAGTGGAAGAAAAGGCACTATAACTACCTGATATGGAATTCAAATCTCTAATACTCAGAATTATCCAAGAGTTGAAGCAAAAAGCAGACAAAAATGAGGAAAAAATAGACAAATTCATGGAAAACACAGACAAATATTGGAAGAATTCAGGAAAATAATACAGGAACAAAATGGCAAAACAATTTCACAACTAGAAATTATACAAAACAACAATTAGAAATCCAAAGATAAACAACAAGATTTCAGAAGTGGACGGTGTCATAGAAGGGTGGAAGAACAGACTGAAACAGTGGAAGACAGGATCAGTGGAACTGAAGACAAACACTTGGATACAACTCTGTTTGAGGAAAATTCAGAAAAAAGAACAATGGAAAATGGAGAGACCCTGAGAATTATGTGGATACAATCAAAAGCAAAAATTTACAACTGATCAGAGTTCCAGAACAGGGGGAGAAAACAGAAAACACAGAGAGGATCATTGAAGAACTGCTGACAGGAAACTTCCCCAGTATCATGAAAGATGAAAAGCTGGCCATCCAAGAAGCTCAATAAACCCCATATAGGATAGACCCCAAAAGAAAATCACCAAGGCGTATCATAATCACACTTGCCAAAACCAAAGGCAAACAAAGAATACTGAGAGCAGCTCGAGAAAACCAAAAAGTCACATACAGAGCAGAAGCAATAAGACGAAGCTCAGATTATTCAGCAGAAACCACACAGGCAAGAAGGCAATGGGATGACATATATAAAACCTTGAAAAACAAATTGCCAGCCAAGAATAATATATCCTGCAAAACTCTCATTGAAATATAATGGTGAAATTAGCACATTTACAGAGAAACAGAAGTTAAGGGAATATATAAAAACCAAACCAAATTTACAAGAATTATTAAAGGGAGTTGTCTATCTGAGAACAAACAACTTCAGCTCACAGGCAGAATCTAGGATGTAGGATCGTACCAGCCAGATACCAATCTAGGAAATAAACTCTCAAGGACTATCCAAAACCAAAAGAAATATGACACGGAATCAGAGCAGTTAATCAGTAAATGACAACAACATCAGAACAATAAAAGAGGGAATAAATGGTGTAGGTGTAGAACCTTCTAATGGGGAGGAAGGCAAGACAATACTAATAATAGACTACTTCAAACTTAGAAAGGTAAGGGTAAAATTCATGGTAACCAAAAACAAAGTTAATAAACATACTCATAAAAATAAAGAGGAAAAACTTAAAGTCTCAGCAAAAACAAAACCTAAAAAAAAAAAAGAAATGAAAAAAAAATCCACAAACAAA
>NW_004444248.1:883100-885078 GCF_000243295.1 Trichechus manatus latirostris
GACAAACCACTGGCCAGACTGACAAAAGAAAAACAGGAGAGGACGCAAATAACCCAAATAAGAAATGAAATGAGTGACATTACAACAGATCCAACTGAAATAAAAAGGATCAGAATAGAATATTATGAAAAACTACACTCCAACAAATTTGAAAACCTGGGGGAAATGGATAAATTTCTAGAATCACACTACCTACCCAAACTACAACAAAATGATGCTGAAAATCTGAACAGACTCATAACAAGAGAAGAGACTAATAAAAAAAAAACTCCCAACCAAACAAAAAAAAAATGCCCTGGCCCAGATGGCTTCACTGGAGAATTCTACAAAACATTCACAGAAGACCTTGTATCAGTACTACTCAAAATATTTCAGAGCATAGAAAAGGAAGCAACACTTCCAAATTCATTCTATGAAGCCAGCATGACGCTGTTACCAAAACCAGGCAAAGATGCCACAAAAAAAGAAAATTGCAGACCAATATCTCTCATGAATATAGATACAAAAATACTCAACAAAATTCTAGCCAATAGAATTCAGCATCATACCAAAAAAATAATACACCACGACCAAGTAGGATTCTTACCAGGAATGCAAGAATGGTTCAACATTAGAAAATCAATCAACGTAATCCACCACATAAATAAAAGGAAAGAAAAGAATCACTCAATCATCTCAATTGATGCAGAAAAGGCATTTCCTGATAAAAACTCTCAATAAAATAGGTATAGAACAGAAATTTCTCAACATAATAAAGGGCATCTATGCAAAACCAACAGCCAACACCATTCTTAATGGAGAGAGGCTGAAAACATTCCCCCTGAGAACAGGAACAGACAAGGATGCCCTTTATCACCACTCCTATTTAACATTGTGCTAGAAGTTCTGGCTAGAGCAATAAGGCAAGAAAAAGAAATAAAGGGCATCCAAATTGGTAACAAAGAAGTGAAACTGTCCCTGTTTGCAGATGATATGATACTATACATAGAAAACTCTAAAGACGCCAAGAGAAATCTACTGGAACTAATACAAAGATTCAGCGGAGTAACAGATACAAGATAAACACAAAAATCAGTTGGATTCCTACACACCAATATGGAGAACTATGAAAAGGAAATCAAGAAAACAATCCCATTTATAACAGCCCCTAAAAAAATAAAATACTTAGGAATAAATCTAACCAGGGATGTAAAAGACCTATACAAAGAAAACTACAAAACTCTACTGCAAGAAACCCAAAGGGATCTACATAAATGGAAAAACATACCATGCTCATAGATAGGTAGACTCAACATTGTGAAAATGACAATTCTATCCAAAGCAATTTACAAATACAAGGCAATCCCAATCCAAATACAATCAACATTCTTCAAAGAGATGGAAAAACCAATCATTCAATTTATATGGAAAGGGAAGAAGCCCCGAATAAGTAAAGCACCACTAAAGAAGAAGAACAAAGTTGGAGACTCACACTACCTGACCTCAGAACCTACTATACAGCTACGGTAGTCAAAACAGCCAGGTACTGGTACAATGTCAGATACATTGACCATTGGAACAGAATTGAGAACCCAGATGTAAATCCATCCACCTACAGTCACCAGATCTTCGACAAGGGCCCAAAATCCATCAATTGCGGAAAAGACTGTCTTTTCAATAAATGGTGCTGGCAAAACTGGATATCCATCTGCAAAAAAAAAAAAAAAAATGAAAAAGGACCCATATCTCACTCATATACAAAGATTAATTCAAAATGGATCAAACACCTGAATATAAAGCCTAAAACTATTAAGTTCATAGAAGAAAAAATAGGACCAATGCTACAGGTCTTAATACATGGTATTAACAGGATACATACCATAACCATCAACACACACAACCCAGAAGATAAGCTAGATTACTGGGATCTTCTAAAAATAAAAAACCTATGCTCTTCAAAAGACTTCACCAAAAGAGTAAAAAGAGAACCTACAGACTG
>NW_004444248.1:885685-893735 GCF_000243295.1 Trichechus manatus latirostris
GGAGGACATTATGCTGAGTGAAATAAGTCAATCACAAAAGGACAAATATTGTATGAGACCTCTATTGTAAAAACCCATGAAAAAGTTCACACACAAAAAGTAACAATCTTTGTTGGTTACCAGGGATGGGAGGGGTGGGGGGGGAATACTAAATAGGGAATAGATAAGTCGTATCTTTGGTGAAGGGTGAGACAGTACACAACACTGGGGAAACCAGGACAACCTGTACAAGGAAAGGTCACGGAAGCTCCATAGACAAATCCAAACTCGCTGAGGGACTGAATTGCTGGGCGGAGGGCTGTGGGGACCATGGTCTCCAGGAACATCTAGCTCAATTGGCATAACACAGTTTATAAAGAAAATGTTCTACATTCTACCTTGGTGAGTAGTGTCTGGGGTCTTAAAAGCCTGTGAACAGCCATCTAATATACTCCACTGATCTCATCCCTTCCGGAACAAGGAACTGTGAAGAGAACAGGATACAAGGGAACGATTAGTCCGAAGGACTAATGGACCACAGCTACCAAGGCCTCCACCAGACTGAGTTCAGTACAGCTAGATGGTGCCTGGCTGCCACCACTGACTGCTCTGACCGGGATCACAACAGAGGGTTCTGGACAGAGTTGGAAAAGGATGTAGAACAAAATTCTAACATACAAAATAAAGACCAGATTTACTGGCCTGACAGAGACTGGAGAAACCCCAAGAGTATGGCCCCCAGGCACCCTTTTAGCTCAGTGGTGAAGTCACTTTGAGGTTCACCATTCAGCCGGGGAGTGGACAGCCCCATAAAACCAAATGGAACTAATAAGGCACAACAGTCCAGGGACAAGGACTAGAAGGCAGAAGAGGAAAGGAAAGCCGGTGATAGGGTACCCAAGTTTGAATAAGGACAGTATTGATGTGTTGTGAGGTTGTTAACCATTGTCGTAGCGCAACATGTGTACTAACTGTTCAATGAGAAACTATTTTGTTCTGTAAACCTTCATCTAAAGTGAGAATAGCAGCACAACTGGAAGAACGCAATCAATGTCACTGAATTGTGCATGTAGAAATTGTTGAAGTGGTTTATCTTTTGCTACGTATATTTTCACCAAAAATTAAAAAGATCGAGAAGGGAGAGAGTTGACATGTCTTGGGGTTGTTTACCAATGTCATAAAACAATATGTGTACTGACTGTTTAATGAGAAACTATTTGTTCTGTAAACCTTCACCTAAAGTATAATAAAAAAAATAAAATTAAAAAAAAAGTTTAAGCTACTTCCGAAGCCTCAGATAGTTTTCTAATCTGAAACTCACTGACTTTATAAGAGGTCACGTCCCCACTGGGAAGGTCCCAGTAATACCACAACAAGTATATATGGTAATAATTCACCAAGTCCTTCACCAAAGATAACTATGACCATTTTCTCCAGAAACTATACTTTGGCTAACGAAAATGCTCTTCTATTTTGAGGACTATTGAGAAGCCTGTGATCTCTCAGGTGGTTCAGAAGAAAAAGTATGCACACATTTATGGACGTACACACACATTGACATCATACTCACACACATGTGCATATAAATATTAAAATTCAACCAAGTCATAGACCCAACTTAAGTTGCTTTGACAGGTATGCTGTCTGTATTAGCCCAGAATGATAAAACCTCAGGTATGTGGCATGTGGCATTGATATGCTGAATGTGTTATATGCCTTTCTTTTCATGAAGTGAACCAGAAGCAGTTTACAATTACATGATACAGAAAGGAGTGTACATAGAGTCTTACCCCAGGCTTACACTCTCTTTTATAATATAGTTCAAAAAGATCTAGACCATACTAGATACTCTACAAAACATCATACTACTCTTCTATATCAACGCAGTGAAGTATGGAGGGGTCTAGTGTTCTGGGACATGCTGAGACATCCTCTGAAAAGTAAAGGATAAATTACTGCATCTCAAACATCCTGTCACTAACAGAAAGCAAAATGCTTAGCAGGTTTCTTTGGGTTCTCAATGCAGCACAGTTTTTCACTTAGGAATACTGGTACAACCCATCTACCTGGTGACATTAAAAGCTTTAAGTGGGACTTAGGGCTGGAAAGAGGTATGCAATACATCCAGACTCTCATGCAAGTCATCCAGCCTACTGAGTCATATAATCCTGCAAACATTATAGTATCACAGGTATTTGTGGTGAAAAAAAAAAAAAAAATAACATGTTGCAGTGTGATGGACTGCTTTTATATGGCCTTTCTCACCCTGGTCTTGTACTCCCACCCAAGTGAGTGGGTGGGACTATACAAATAAGTTAATTGTACTCCACCAAGGGGACTGGGTAACTTGCTAATAATAGAAATAAAGTTCATGGCATTGTGTGGGGGTGGGACCATGCAAATCAGATCTATGGAACCCTAATGAAGGGATTGGTCAGTTTTGCCATCCACTAGGTTTAAAATGAGCTATCCCAGAAGTGAGAGGAGAGGATCTGACCACCACCAAGAAAGAAGAGCCAAGAATAATGCATGTCTCTTGGACCTGGAATCCCTGGGCTGAGAAGCCCCTGGAACCAGAAGACCGAGAGAGAGAGAGAGAGAGAGAGAGAGAGAGAGAGCTGTAACATCAAAGACAGGAAGAAACAGTGACAGGAGACCTGGCAGCGAGCCCATGGAGCAAGAAAGCTGAGGACCTTCAGGCAGGAGCATTACTGGCTGAATGGGGTGCCTCTGGGCACTTATCGGCAGAGCAAAAAGAGCTTTGTAAGACATGGCCAAGTAGGGCAGAGGCCGCATGCCTGTGGGCACAGCTAAAAGAGGCTGTCCTGGTGGAAGAACCGTATCCTGAGCATTCCTGAACCTGAATTGTAACCTGTTACTTCTCTAATAAACCCCATAATCATAAGTATTGTCTGTGAGTTCTGAGTGGCCACTGTAATGAATTACCCAACTCAGCAGAGAAACGGAGAGAGCCCTGAGAGGGATAGTTGGTGTTAGAATTGGTAAAAAGGGCTGGTGAGAGGAGGTATGTCTGACCTCCACCTCATAAGAATCAGTCTTGGGCTGTTGATCTTGATTCTCCTTCCCCCTTGTGAAGTTAGAGGAGGTCAGATGTTGCCCCCATGTCATATTTACACACGTGGTGTTTATGGCAAGCTCTGGAAGGTTAACCACAACATAGACCTTTAGAGTTCTGGATCAAGACCTTGCCTTTTCCAGCAGATCATAAACCAAACCAAAACCAGTTACTGAAAGAAGAAAAATGAAAATAAGGGATTCTAGAGAAAAAAACCATATAAATAGCTCCATGATAGTGGATTGTTTTATCGTATATTAACGCTTCATTGGAGCCCTGGTGGCACAACAGCTAAGCACTCAGCTGCTAACAAAAAGTTAGGGGCTCAAACTCACCAAGCGGCTCCACAGGAGAAAGACTTGGTGATCTGCTTCCATTAAAGTCTAGGAAACCCTATGGGGTAGTTTTACTCTGTCACATGGGGTCACGATTAGCCAAAAATAGACTCGAGGGCACCCGACAACAAGAACAACACTCTCTAGAGAGCATTCGCCATTGAAGATTAATCAAATAGCCAAGTAGACAAGTTAATGAGAAGTTGACATCAGCCAGCCACTGTCATGATCCACCTCTACACTAATACAATGGGACATTGAGGCAGCGAGGGAGTCTGTGAATGGGCTCAACATCATAGACTCTCATTCACTGATATCAATTTAGTCACTGCTATTGTCAAATGGGAGCCCAGGTGGTGTAGTGGTTCAGAGCTTGGCTGCTAACCAAAAAGTTGGCAGTTGAAATCCACCAGCTGCACCTTAGAAACCCTATGGGGTAGTTCTTCTCTGTCCTACAGGGTGGCTATGAGTCAGAATCAACTTGATGCCAACAGATTTGTTTTTGTTTTTTTTTTTAAATTGTCAAATGACTAAAATTCTCAGCAATGTGAAGCAACACTGAACAACTGATGTGACACCATCCCTTAAGGACACCAAGTCACTACATTGAATCCATCTGCCCTAGAAGGGACAGCAAATCATCTCGATAGAAATCAATCTACATTCTGATTATGGATTTTCTTTTCCTTCACACAGGTCTCAGCCAGCACCACTATTCAAAAGCTTTCACAGAATTCCACATTACATTTTGTTGGATCAAGTGACCTGCTTTATAGCAAAGGAGGTTCAGCAGTGGGTGCATAATCATGGCATCCACTGGTGCTATCACATACCATGCCACTCAGAAGCTTCCAGCTGATAAAATGATGTAACAGCCTTTTAAGCTGCTATCTTGGAGATAAAACCTTGAGAGGATGAGGAATTATCCCCTAAGAGGCAGTGTACATCTTAAATCAATGACCATCAGATAGTGTGTAGGTAAAATACATGAGTCCAAGAATCACAGGGTGGAAGCTGAAGTGGCCCTGTTTCCCATCATGCACAGTAAACCCACTTGAATAATTTGTGCCTCCCTTCCCTGTAACTCTAGGCTCTGTGAATCTAAATTCCAGAGTGGGCATAGTTCTACCAAGGAGGACAGAATCCCATTAACAAAACATGATATATTCATACAATGAAATATTTGGCAATAAAACGGAAAGGAGTAATGATATATGCTACAACATGGATGAAACTTAAAAACACTTGCTAAGTGAAAGAATTCAGTCACAAAAAGCACATATTGTATGATTACTCTTATATGAAATTTCCAGAATAGTTACTGTGATCTTTTCCTGCAGAGTATATATCATAAATATAAATAAATATGTAACAACTGTATCATACATTGAACTCTAAGTTCCATGAGGGTAGGGACTATGTTTTCCTTATTCACTCCTGTAATCTCCAGTTTCACATGCAATACCTAATACACACAGCAAATACAATGAGTATATGTTGAATAAAAGATATTTTTAAAAACCCTGAACATTGGTACATAGAGCTTATACCTGGCTAGTCTACTAGCCAAGTCATTTTTATTTTTACTAAGGTCCCGCTTTATTTTCCATCATAATTTCATTAACTTCCAGATTTATACGGATATCTGCGTACTGGTTATAAAGAAAAATCTAAGTTATAGAGCTTATGACTTAAGGCCATAAAACAAAGTTTAATTAAAACTGTCTTCAGTCGAGTTGAAAAGTTTCTCACTATCTAGTTTTGAGAGTTCTCAAATTAATGCAACATGCTAATGGGTTTTGTAGGATTTTAAATTAAGTACTCTGAAATGTCTGATAAGAATGTGTTGCCAATAAAGATGAGATTAGATTTAAGCCTTCAGGGACACACACAAAAATACGTGGGTATTCTACATCAGGAGAATAATCATATCTATTCACATGCATTTATATAAGTAAATATGTACATACACACAAAATGTACTCCAAGCATTGAAGTCTAGCATATTTTATCTAAGGACATAACTGTTTCCTAACTCTTCTAATCAACAGAATCTTACAGTAAAATTATAAAAATGAAAATGCCCAGTGTCTACTATCTGGATATTATATTCATTAAGCTAAAAAATCAAATCTTTTTTCTTTTTAAACTTGTTGACTACCATAAATTCCTTGATCATTCCATTATTTACTAAACACAAACCTCTAAGAATGGAGACAAGGCAACCATAGTTTTACAGAATCCCTCATACAATCTTGAGTCTCAGGCAACTTTAGATCTACTGATCTAAAGTAACTTTTCCATCCTTATCAACAATAAATTTCCCTTTTATTAATTTATTCAACTAGTATGTATTTTTTAAATGTATTGGCCAGTTCGTGTAAAGAATAGTATCTTTTCTAGCTCTCTTGGATACAAAGCGGGCTGCCTCTGAGAAAAAACTGTAATTCCAAAATATTTAAAGAAAGAACATATCCACCAGGAAGTAGATTCATCAATCACTGAAATAAAAAAATAGGTAATAAAATCATGGAAGTAAACTATCTCTAGGCCTGTCCAAGTACTATTGAGGAAAGTGGTCTGACACGTTTGGGATCCATTGTTGAGGTTTCCATATGGTCAGATAGATATGTTAGGCTATATTACCTAGATGTATTTAAATATACATTCATCTCATTAATCTGTTTACTGTCCAGTCTCTAGAGTCTGATCATGATTTCCCTCATTATGGAAGTCTGATTATTATAAAAGAGAACATGTGCTTCTTATGCTTACTTCAAGTCCTCTGTCCCATGAGAGTGTTAAATTTGTCATTGTAATATCAGAAGTTGACATTGAGAGAATTCCTTTATTCAGCTAGCAATATTTTAAGGCCCATCTATATCGCTAGAATTATGCTAGATGATAAGAAAAAAATAAGCAAGACAGCCATTGTCCTCATCTTCCCTGAGACATCACTTTAGTATGCAACACAGACAATAAAGAAAGCCCTTGAAATGAAGTGTGAGGAGTGCTATGACAAGAGAATTCAGGATCCTATCTGAAATATGTATCAGGGACATGTGATATATTTAAAAACAGGATCAGCAAGTATGTCTTGGAAGAAATTCCATCAAGCTGAAGTGACAAGGAAGTTAGCCAGGTGAAAGGAGAGGAGTATGGGAAGACACTCATCTAGGGAGATACAACAACATGGGCAAAGATTGAGTTGAGAAAAGGCACAACATTCTTTTTTTTTTAATTGTACTTTAGGTGAAGGTTTACAGAACAAATAGTTTCTCAACAAACAGTCAGTACACATACTGTTTTATGACATTGGATAACAACCCCATAACATGTCAACCCTCTAACTTCTCAACCTTTTTTTTTTTTTTGGGGAAAATATACATAGCCAAAGATACATCATTTCAAAAATTTCTACATGCACAATTCAGTGACATCGATTATGTTCTTCCATTTGTGCCGCTATTCTAACTTTAAATGAAGGTTTACAGAACAAAATAGTTTCTCATTAAACAGCTAGTACACATGTTTCACTATGTCAATGTTTAACAAACCCACTACATGTCAACATTGTCTTTACTTAACCTTCGCTTCCCTTTCACCAGCTTTCCTGTCCCCTTCTGCCTTCTAGTCCTTGTCCCTGGACTGCTGTGCCTCATTAGTCCCATTTGGTTTTATGGGAATGTCCACTCCCTGGCTGAACGGTGAACCTCGGAAGTGACTTCACCACTGAGCTAAAAGGGTGTCTGGGGGTCATACTCTTGGGGTTTCTCCAGTCTCTGTCAGGCCAGTAAATCTGGTTTTTATTTTCTGTGTTAAAATTTTGTTCTACGTCCTTCTCCAGCTCTGTCCAGAACACTCTGTTGTGATCCTGGTCAGAGCAGTCAGTGGTGGTAGCTGGGCACCATCTAGATGTACTGGACTCCGTCTGGTGGAGGCCTTGGTAGCTGTGGTCCGTTAGTCTTTTGGACTAATGTTTTCCTTGTATCCAGTTTTCTTCATTCTCCCTTGCTCCCGAAGGGGTGAGACCAGTGGAGTATCATAGATGGCTGCTCACAGGCTTTTAAGACCCCAGACACTACTCACCAAGGTAGAATGTAGAACATTGTGTTTATAAACTGTGTTATGCCAACTGAGCTATAAGTTCCCTGAGACCATGGTCCCCACAGCCCTCAGCCCAGCAATTCTGTCCCTCTGGGAGTTTGGATGTGTCCATGGAGTTTCCATGACCTTTCCTTATACAAGTTGTGCTGGTTTCCCCAATATTGTGTACTGTCTCACCCTTCACCAAAGATACCACTTATCTACTGTCTATTTAGTATTCCCCCCATCCCTCCCAACCCTCGTAACCAACAAAGAATGTTACTTTTTATGGGTAAACTTTTTCATGAGTTTTTACAGTAGACGTCTCATACAATATTTGTCCTTTTGTGATTGACTTATTTCACTCAGCATAATGTCCTCCGGTTTCATTCATATTATGAGATGCTTCACAGATTCGTCATTGTTCATTATTGTTGTGTAGTACTCCATTGTGTGTATGTACCATAGTTTGTTTACCCATTCATCTGTTGATGGGCATCTAGGTTGTTTCCATCTTTTTGCTATTGTGAACAATGCTGCCATGAACATGGGTGTGCATACATCTATTCGTGTG
>NW_004444248.1:894646-909316 GCF_000243295.1 Trichechus manatus latirostris
TTCTTCCCTTTCCATATAAAGTTAATGAATAGTTTTTCCATCTCTTTGAAGAATGTTGTTGGTATTTGGATTGGTATTGCATTATATTTGTAAATTGCTTTGGGTAGAATTGTCATTTTCACAATGTTGAGTCTACCTATCCATGAGCATGGTATATTTTTTCATTTATTTAGATCCGTTTGGGTTTCTTGCAGTAGTGTCATGTAGTTTTCTGTATATAGGTCTTTTACATCCCTGGTTTGATTTATTCCTAAGTATTTTATTTTTTTAGGGGCTATTATAAATGGTATTGTTTTCCAGATTTCGTTTTCATCATTCTCTTTATTGGTGTATAGGAATCCAACTGATTTTTGTATGTTTATCTTGTATCCTGCTACTTTTCTGAATCTTTCTATTAGTTCCAGTAGATTTCACGTGGCGTCTTTAGAGTTTTCTATGTATAGTATCATATCATCTGCAAACAGGGACAGTTTCACTTCTTTGTTACCAATTTGGATGCCCTTTATTTCTTTTTCTTGCCTTACTGCTCTAGCCAGAACTTCTAGCACAGTGTTAAATAGGAGTGGTGATAAAGGGCATCCTTGTCTTGTTCCTGCTCTCAAGGGGAATGTTTCCAGCCTTTCTCCATTAAGAGTGATCTTGGCTGTTTGTTTTGCATAGATACCCTTCATTATGTTGAGAAACTTCCCTTCTATACCTATTTTATTGAGAGTTTTTATCAGGAATGGGTGTTGAACTTTGTCGAATGCCTTTTCTGAGTCTATTGAGATGATCATTTGATTCTTTTCTTTCCTTTTATTTATCTAGTGGATTACATTGATTGATTTTCTAATGTTGAACCATCCTTGAATATCTAGTATGAATCCTGCTTGGTCATGGTGTATTATTTTTTTGATATGATGCTGAATTCTATTGGCTAGAATTTTGTTGAGAACTTTTGCATCTATACTCATGAGAGATATTGGTCTGTAATTTTCTTTTTTTGTGGTGTCTTTGCCTGGTTTTGGTATCAGGGTTATGCTGGCTTCATTGAATGAATTCAGAAGTGTTTCCTTTTCTATGTTCTGAAATAGTTTCAGTAGTATTGGTACAAGCTCTTCTGTGAATGTTTTGTAGAATTCTCTAGTGAAGCCATCTGGGCCAGTGTTTTTTTTTGTTCGGAGTTTTTTTTTATTACCTTTTTAGTCTCTTCTCTTGTTATGAGTCTCTTCAGATTTTCAGCATCATTTTGTTGTAGTTTGGGTAGGTGGTGTGTTTCTAGAAATTTATCCATTTCCTCTAGGTTTTCAAATTTGTTGGAGTATAGTTTTTCAGAATATTCTGTTATAATCCTTTTTATTTCAGTTGGGTCTGTTGTAATGTCCCCCATTTCGTCTCTTATTTGGGTTATTTGCGTCCTCTTCTATTTTTCTTTTGTCAGTCTGGCCAGCGATTTGTCGATTTTGTTGATTCTTTCCAAGAAGCAACTTTTGGTTTTGTTGATTCTTCTTATTGTTTTTCTATTTTTTATTTCATTTATTTCTGCTCTGATCTTTATTTTTTCCTTTCTTCTCTTGGCCATGGTCTTTTTTTGCTGTTCTATTTCTATTTGTTTGAGTTGTGTAGTTAATGTTTTGATTTTGTCCCTTTCTTGTTTTTTGATGTGTGCATCTATTGCTACAAATTATTCTCTGAGGACTGCCTTTGCTGTGTCCAAAGGTTTTGGTATGATGTGTTTTCATTCTTATTTGAGTCTACGAATTTTTTTATTCCATTTCTCATTTCTTCTATTACCCAGTGGTTTGTAAGCAGGGTGTTGTTATTCAATTTCCATGTAATTTATTTTTTTCCCTTGCTCTTTCTGTTGTTAATTTCTACTTTGATGGCATTGTGGTCAGGGAAAATACTTTGTATTCTCTCAACGTTTTGTGTCTTGTTGAGGATTGCTCTGTGGCCTACGATGTGATCTATTCTAGAGTACGTTCCGTGTGCATTGGAAAAGAATGTGTATTTGCAGCTGTTGGATGGAGTACTCTATATATGTCTATGAGGTCAAGTTGGTTGATTGTGCCCTTTAGGTCTTCTGTATCTTTGCTGAGTTTCTTTTTAGATGTACTGTCCTTTACTGCGAGTTGTGTGTTAAAGTCTTCTACTATTATTGTGGAACTGTCAATTTCTCTTTTCAGTTTTGTTAGAGTTTATGTATTTTGGAGCCCTGTCATTGGGTGTGTAGATGTTTATCATGGTGAAGTCTTCATGATGGAGTGTCCCCTTAATCATTATATAGTGTCTTTCTATGTCTCTCATGGTGATTTTGTTTGAACATCTATTTTATCTGAGATTAGTATTGCCACTCCTGTTCTTTTTTGTAGTTGTTAGCTAGATATATTTTTTCTAACCTTTGATTTTTTAATAAATTTACGTCTTTGTTTCTAAGGTGTTTCTCTTGTAGACAGCATATTGATGAATCCTATTTTTTAACCATTCTTTCACTCTCTGTCTCTTTAAGGGTGCATTGAGGCCATTTAGATTCAGTGTAATTATTGATAGATGTGAGTTTGTTGCTGTCATTTTGTAGTGCTTTTTTTTGTGGTGCTGACGTTTTCTTTGTTCTTCTTACTCTCCTGTGTTGAATTCCTTTACTTTGTGGACTTTTTTTCCTTTCTTTTGTTTTTGTAGGTTTTGTTTTGGCGGAGACTTTATGTTTTTCCTCTTTTTTTTTTTATGTGTATGTTTGTTAACTTTCTTTGTGGTTACTGTGAAATTTACCCTTATCTTTCTAAGTCTGCAGCAGTCTATTATTACTTGTTATCTCCTTGCCTTCCTCTCCATTAGAAGGTTGTATACCTACACCGTTTACTGTCTGGTTTACTGTTCTGATGTTGCTGTCATTTACAGATTAACTGCTCTGATTCCCTGTTGTATTTCTTTTGGTTTTGGATAGTCCCTGAGAGTTCATTTACTAGATTGGTATCTTGCTGGTATGATCCTGCATCCTAGATTCAGCCTGTGAGCTGAAGTCATTTGTTCTCAGATCGAAGGACTCCCCTTAATAATTCTTGTAAGGTTGGTTTGGTTTTTACTTATTCCCTTAACATTTGTTTATTTGGAAATGTCCTAATTTCACCATCATATTTCAATGCGAGTTTTGCAGGATATATTATTCTTGGCTGGCAATCTTTTTCTTTCAAGGTTTTATATGTGTCCTCCCATTGCCTTCTTGCCTGTATGGTTTCTGCTGAATAATCTGAGCTTAGTCTTATTGCTTCTTCTCTGTATGTGACTTTTTGTTTTTCACGAGCTGCTGTCAGTATTCTTTGTTTGTCTTTGGTTTTGGCAAGTGTGATTATGATATGCCTTGGTGATTTTCTTTTGGGGTCTATCTTACATGCGGTTTGTTGAACTTGTTGAATGGCCAGCTTTTCATCATTCATGATACTGGGAAAGTATTCTGTCAGCAGTTCTTCAATGATCCTCTCTGTGGTTTCTGTTTTCTCCCCTGTTCTGAAACTCCGATCACTCACAAATTTTTGCTTTTGATTGTATCCACGTAATTCTCAGGGTCTTTTCATTTTTCTTCATTCTTTTCTATGAGTTTTCCTCAAACAGAGTTCTATCCAAGTGTTTGTCTTCAATTCCGCTGATCCTGTCTTCCACCATTTCAAATCTGCTCCTAAGCCCTTCTATGACACTGTCCATTTCTGAAATCTGTTGTTTATCTTTTGGATTTCTAATTGCTGTTTTTGTATAATTTCTAGTAGTGAATTTACTTTGTCATTTTGTTTCTGCATTATTTTCCTGAATTCTTCCATTTTTTTTTTGTCTGAATTTTCCATGAATTTGTCTGCCTTTTCCATGAGTTTGTCTATATTTTTGTCGCTTTTTGTTTCAACTCTTGGATAATTCTGAGTATAAAAGATTTGAATTCCCTATCAGGTAATTCTAGTGACTTTTCTTCTACTGGAAAGTTATTGTGTCTTGTTTTTATAAATGTTTTGATATTGTCTGCTGTCTTCAGGGCATTCAGTAGTTATTTTTCTCATTTATTGATTGTAGGTTTGCCTGTTTTGTCTTTTTTTTTTTTTAATTTGGCTATGTCTGAGCAGGCGGGCTGTGTGTTCTTTATTGTTTGTCTGTGGTCCTGATACTTTTTTCCTCCTTCTCCAGTTGGCAGAGTCAGTAGCTCAGATATGGTACAGCAGGGCAGGTCTAGCTGAAGAGAATTTTCTGGGATGGGTTGTTCATGGTACGTACTACAGCCACCAGTGTGGGCCGATAATAAGTGCAGGGCAGGTTCCAGTAGGCCATGACTGTGCTGCTTGATCGTGTGATGTTAAGCACACAGTGCAGGTAGGCAGGATGGAGGGGGGAGATTGTGATGTGTGGAGCTAAGATGGGTATGGGGGAGAGAAGAGAGGAACAGGGGCCAAAAACATACAAACAAACAAAAAAGAGTGCTAGTGGAGCTTGCTGTTGGAGTGGAGAGATGAGGAACATGAAATGGAGAAAAACAGAAAGGGGAAAGAGAAGAATAAAAAAAAGAAAAGAAAAGAATGAATAAATAAAAATTATAAAGAAAAATGAAAAGCTAAGCTCCCAGAAATACCACCGGTTCAGCTACGAGGTCTGGGGAAGTTGTTCCCAGGTGTTGAAGTACAGCCTGGCTAGAAGGCGTAGAGGTACCACTCAGCGCCAGGTATTCAGGGGGACAGGAAGAGAAGAAAAGTATAGAGAGAGTAGAAACTGAACAATGAAGAAAGACAAAAAGGGAAAAAAGGGAAAAGAAAACAAAACATTAAAAAAAAAAGAACAAGAAACCCCGCCCCCAAAAAAGAAAATAAAAACCATGAAAAATGAAATACCGTCAGGGATCCCCCTGCATGTCCGTGCAAGCTGAGGGGGTAGTTCCCAAACTCGGCAGCACTGCCCAGCCAGAACGGGCTCCCAAGTCAAGAAAAAAAAAAAGAAAACAGACAATTCAAAACAAACAAACAAAAAGCTCCGGGATCCACCAGCAGAGCAGCATGGACCAGGAAGCAGTTCCACACTCAAGCGGAGCTCCACAGCCCCTCAAAAAGAAGTAAAGTTGGTGCATGGAGCCAGGTATTTGACCGAAAGTAGGGGGAGGTGGTGAGAGGTAAGGAAGAAATTAAAAGAAGCAAAAAAAACAACACCAGTAGCCAACAAATGGCACTCATGGAGTCGGCCAGTGTGGGCAGGTGGAATCCAAGCAGCTGGTGCTTCCTGGCCAAGAGACTGTGGCTGCAGGAAGCAGAGGATGCCGAGTGGGGGTGAAGAAGGGTGGGGGGTGGGAAAGCATATATCGTTGGTTACCGGCCATTCTGTCTCCTGCTGGAAGCTCCGTGAAGCTGCTGTCTTGTATCCTCTGTTCGCTGATTTACGATAGGAGTCCAAGATGGCGGATCCTTGCTTTGTTAGCTGATAGGGGACCTCTGCATGTACGTCTCCTCGCTCTCTGTTCTCTGTCAGTTTCTTATTCCATTTTGTGCTTGGCTGAGTTCTTTATCTCTTCATTTGATGTTTAGGGTTTCAGGATTGCTGTTTTCTCTGTTTGGCTTAGTTTTTCAGATCTTTGCTGAGGAGGGACGGCATGGTGCTTCTGCCTAGAGTGCCTTGTTGCTGAAAGTTGGCACAACATTCTTAAGAAACTAAAAGAAAAATCAGAAGAGAACTAAGGTGGTAGGGACTTGTGAAAGATAGGCAAGAGAGGCAGGTAGAAGACAAATCATGCTGGTCTTTGGAAAATTAAGTTAAGGAACATAAATTTTACCCATAGAACAGTGTGCATTTATTAAAAGATTTTTAAGCATAAGAATTATATTATCCTATTTCAGTTTAGAAATCTTCCTCTAAAGAATGTACCATGCATGCTAGACTCACAGACACAAGTTTGAATGCTGAGACACTATGGAAGGATGATGGTAGCCCACTAGGCTAGTGTACTGATTACAGGGACAGAGAGAAATGGAAAGCTGTAAGGAACATTTAGGAAGCATGATTAATAGGACTGACCAATTGAATGTTAGAAGTACATACAAACTTAGGCATCTCTTTTTGGGTGGTGATACAACTTATTTTAAATGTATAAATCATCATTCTTGTTTTATATAGTAATCTTGGGTGCTTCGTAAATGTGGGTATACCACGAGCAGCTGAATAGTATATTGAGTTTAGTTATATTGACATACCGAATTTTCTTAGCATGGAGGTAAGACTCTTGACGTAATAAATTCATCAAGGGAATGAATGAGTCTGTGAAATGCCTTATAAAGAGCCTGCTCACCTTTCCCTAAGATATTCCTATATAAACCAAACCAAACCCATTGCCATCAAGTCTATTCTGACTCATAGCGACCCTATAGGACAGAGTAGAACTGCCTCAGAGTTTCCAAGGAGCGGCTGGTGGATTTGAACTGCCAAACTTTTGGTTAGCAGTAGCCTCTTAGCCACTATGACACCAGGGTTTCCAAGATATTCCTGTATGTATCCACATAATTATCAGAAGAAACCTCTAAATAGCTTAAGTTAAAGAAAATATACTGAGATGAATGTAGCTAAATCTAAATAAAGAATGTTTAATGACAAGATAAAAGGTAAAAAATTGCAGAGAGAACACTTTTCAAAAATTATAAAATTAACTTTATTTTAGCCTTGAATTGTTTATTTTATTTTTTACATTTTTAGCTTAATGCTTTGAATCAGTAATATTGTTTAAAAACTGTAATGTTTATCCATCCTTCTTCGGAATAATCATTGTTCTATTGATTTATGTACCATTCCAGAGTTTACTTATAGTATATAAGTATATAGCATATATAGTACAAATCTAGCAAGTTACATACACTTAGAGATCATGGAGATCTTTTCATTTTAATGCATAGAAAGTCTTTTATAGGTTTGAATGGTCGTATCATATTCCATTTAACCATCCTCTACTGATGAACAAAAGAGCCCTGGTGGCAGAGTGGTTAAGCGCTTGGCTGTCAATCCACCAGCCGATCTTTGGGAAAAAGATGTGGCAGTCTGCTTCCATAAAGATTACAGCCTTGGGAATAATCTTTTATATATGTCAGTTTTACCTGTACAAGCAGATGGATATAGTGAGTTCCCAAAATGGAAACTGGAATAAAGGTTGCCAAATGTCCCTCCACAGCTTGCCAAAATAATGAAAAATGGTAGTTTTAATTTGCATTTTGTTATTGTGATGGTGTCTGTTTTCCATATTTTTAAGAGCTCTTTTTGAATGAACTAAATATTTATGAATTATCTATTTATATACTTTATCCATTTTTGTCTGTATATGATCCATTTTGTATTTATGTAAAGTGTAAAATATGGATCCAAGTTACAACATTGATTTTTTTAAATGATTTAAAAGTTGTTAAAATACAATAGGGTTACACACTTTTTCAAAAGAGAAATTAGTGGTTGGTGAAAGATAAGATTTCTTTACCTAAGACGGATCCCTGCAGGCTGGCTTACTAGAAAAGGAGTAGGCGCATTGTAAAGTTCCATGGAAACTGGTTATGACCCTGTGCTTACTTTAATCAATCCTGATCAGCTTCCAATATTGGATCCTAGTCCGTTGATCTGACCAGAATATTGACTAATACTTCTCCAACCATGAATACTGATATAATCAATCATGTTACTAATTTTCCACTTCTTACTGTTACAACCACAAAGCTTGACCCTACGCCCTGATTATGCCAAGGAAGAAGCTATTCATGCAGCTTGAAAGCTCCACAGCCCAGTGGGCAATGGGAAACTCATATCTGCTACTACATCTGACTTTACGAGCTTTCCCCAATGAAGATGTCCCAACAGGTCTTATGTATGTGTTCTTTGGTCTTTTGCATGCAAGTCAGAAACTTATTTGTTATCAGTTTGCTTGGTTAAGCACTGGACTACTAACCAAAAGGCTGGCAGTTCAAACCCACCCAGAGGTGCCTCAGAAGCAAGGCCTGGCAATCTGCTTCCAAAGGGTTACAGCTTTGAAAACCCTATAGGGCTGTTCTACTCTGCACACCTATGTCACCATGAGTTAGAATTGACTTGATGGCAACTAACAACAACAATAGCCAACCATTAAATTATTGAAAATATAGCCAAATAGCTATAGAAGGAACATTTTTTTTTAAAGAAATGCCAAGAAAACCAAAAATGTCTTTATGTATTTCCTAAAATTTGAACTATTACCATTAAGACATGATAAATAGCACTAACCTTAGGTGTAACATTTAGTGTCTGTTAAATGGCAACTGATTAGTTGGTTAAATGGATATAAATAAGGTGGGTGCAAATTTGTAATACCACCTACACTACACTTTAAAATATTCAAGTATATAAAAATAGACAAAATTATATGTATACTAGTTTTTGACAAGTTTGTTTTCTTCAAGAATTTGTTTTCAATCAATTCCTTGGAACAATCTCTCTTCAAGGTCTGTACGCTTGCTAGTGTAACTACCCCTCTGTGGGTCTTGTGTGTATTGAGTTCTCAGCTCCCCCCCAAAAAACAGGTATTGAAAAGTTTTAAAAAAGATGTTATCTTACTAGTGAACATAATACTTAAAGAGTAATCTAGCAAACATGTACATCATGTTTAGAGCAGGAGAATGGAGAAAACTTGAAGGCTATTAAAAAATACAAGTATGTAATATTTGGGCAAGAATAGTAACAATGGGAAAGGACAAGTGACAGCTTAAAGTCAGAAATTAAAACCATTTGATGGGACTTTGATATAGGTATCAAGGAAGAATGAACTAAAAATCACTCCAAGGTAAAGTCAAGTGTCTATGAAAATTATAGTGCCTTTTTGTGTGAGATGGGCTGGTTCAATGGCAGGGGGACAAGCTGTCAGTTTGTTTTCATGTACATTTTGGGTCATGGCAGTATTTCTAAAGTCCACTTGGAAGATGAAAATATAAAAGCAGATCTAGGAATTCAAGCCTTCTGGATACATTATTGCTCTTTGCAGAGACAAGAATTTCAGGTGATGTAAACTTAACAGATAATTTTCTTTTTTTTAAGAAGAATAAAACTGTGGGCTATTAAAGTTTGTGGGATCATTTTCATTGGTAAACAAATAAAAGAAAGAAACGTTCATAGCGCAATACCTCAACAAATTACCCAACATGAATCTAGGATCTTGATTTTAAATTAGGTGCTGGAACCTCATTCAGTTTGGTCCTCTCTCCAGCCATACTCTATTCTCTATTAATTTCAAGGACGGGGCTGCACAAATTGCTTAGGCCCTTAGTATCTTGTTCTTCTAATTCTTTCTTCTTATGACTTCTGTCTCTTCGATTAAGTATAAAATTCTAAGAAAATCAAATTGTCATAAAGGAAAGATTCAGAGTTCTTAAATCCAAAAAGCAAGAAGTTTGTGATGCGGAAGGGAAGAGCTGCCTCTGCTAAACGTAACAAGGAAGGTCCTGGACACACGTCAGCATCTCTCATACCAGAGCCAAAATTTCTCAGGAGAAAGGTTAAAATCTTGTCATGATTATATTTCAGGAGTTGGAAAGTTGACTCAGTCTAAGCATGCGTGAAGAACATAAAGCTTCTCTATGAAAAAAGACTGTGTACTCTTGCCCAAGAAGAAGAGAGACACAAAGATACTGAGCTGTCACACGTATAAAAAGGCTCAGTTTGATTTAAAAACAACAAAACACAAAATTCTCAAATACTCAGGTCCTGACTAATTTACCAAAGGAATTTTTGGCATTAAATATATATGTTGTTTAATTGTTTTCTATCTCTTTTTATTGGAACATGCTTGACCTTGAAGATGCACTTGATCGGAAACTGTAATTACCCTTGATGAGGATGTCTTTCTGAGATGCACCCCTCTCTGAGCAGGGTAATATGTCCACTTCACAGGGAGCATCTCTGATTCCTTCAAGTAGAAAGACAAAACTGTGTTTCTGTTACCGACCAAGCCTGGGGAAAACTATGACTTTCAAAGTCAAATGCAATATCAAGGCAATGAAACTTCTGGCAGCCATTATGAGCTTCAAGCTGTGTCTGTATTCAGCTGCTGAATGGAAACTATGCTAAAGCATTACAGAGATTTGTGGTGACAGCTGCCACCTCATCTATCAGCCATTACAGGAATAACATTGGAGTGTCCATTTAATGTCCCAGATGTTGGTTTACATCCTTGGTAGTTTTTATTTGCTTGAAAAAAGTTGTAGTTTGTGAAACATTGGAAAGCAATGCTGAAAAAAAACAAAAAACCCATAGGGATACAACTTCTTTGTTTTTCTAATGAATCAGACCTATAAGGTGATGGACAGTTTGTTTTCCCAAGGCCTTTCTGTGACATTGCACATGCTTTTTGACAATTATAACTTTATTTGGAAAGAGAGATTGCAAGCTGTTTTAGTATTTGTTTCTGCCTCTGATATGCATGCTGACGAGAGACTAAAAACTCAGGAAAGTCAATATTTTCGAAAAGCAAGAAAGGGTATGAAACTCAGTAAATAGCCAAGGTTGAACGCCACCACAGATTAGAGGTGCAGAAGCCAACTTTTTAGTCATTAAATTTATAGGCTAATATCGTGTTTCTGTGTAGTTTTTGCAGGGTTAAATACTTTATCTGTTTTGATTCATTTTGATTTTCTTTTTATTGAAGGGTTTGATAATTCAAGTGCTGGTTGAAAAAAAGGTAGCAGCAGATGGAGGTATTTTAACTGTGATCAGGAGAATTTGTACTGTAAGTCACTGGGGAGCATAACTGTCCTCCCACCCACCTACCTCAGTAGAGCTACAATACCAATAGATGCGTTTTGAAATGTTTTTTGCAAACTGAAGAATAAACAGCTTTCCAACACAGAGTGGACTTTTCTCTGAGAAAGAGATACTGAGGCAAGATTTTCATCTATAGAGAAGAAAAATAAAAAAATTAAAAAAAAAAAACACAATGATATCTGGAAGAAGGTGTCCCTTATCCCTTGGGCCCAAACTTATTCTTGGCCACTTTGTTTCCACTGACCAAAAACTAATCTTGCTCATTCAGTAGTTCCACAAATTATCGTTACTGCATTTGTTCACTCCTTTAATGATTCATTCAAGTCCTATGTGTGCCAGGTACTGTACTAGAAACACAAAAATGAGTACAATGTGTGGATTTTGCCTTTAAAGAACCTAATATTTCATGACAGAAACAGAAATTAAATAACAGTATCAAAAGTCATCTGAAAGAAATGTGAACGAAGAGCCAAAAGAGTGTAAGTTAGACCTTCAGGATGGGCTGACAAGACTAGTTGGTGGTGTCCACAAGGGTAAGGACAAATAGAAATTAAATTAAAAGGAATGTTTCCATTTGAAGGGAACATAAAATGGAAAGTAATAAATTATGGAAACGTTAAATCATTCCTTAATGTGGGAACATAGATAGATGTGAGTGGTATATATTATAAAAGACAATCAGGTCAAAAGTGCAGCCCCAGACAATACTATGCACATTTTAAAATCAAAATTTTTTCTCGTCTCCCTTTCCTTTTTAATTACTCTCAGACAGTTATTCTCACTCTGCACTTTTTTTAACAGAGAAATTTAAGAAATAATTACTTATCTGACTATAAGAATTGGTTTAAATTATGATAGGTTAAAAAGCAGTCATTGCAATAACAAAAAGTTGAAAATACAAACTGAGTATTAGAAATTTCCATTTTGAAATTTTTTTTTTTTTTTAATTATGTTAACATTGCCAGGCAGGTCAGAAATAAGTGGCTAAAAATGATTTAGATGAGTCAAAGACCTTCCAAAAATCCAGATCCCTCCCTTTACCTCTTTAAGTTACTTTTGATAATTTATATTTATTTCTAAAAAGCAATTTAAATTCATGATAGAAAAAAACAAATAAGGAAACCTAGTAGAAAGACAAAAAAAAGTACCTACTAACACAAGGACAACGATCTCTCTGTTAACATCTTATTTTGTTTTTATTTAAGATTTTTCTGTATATACATTTTGATGAAGACTTTTGCAAAAAAATCATAATATACATATTTTTGATAACAAAAAAATTTTATTCAACTGATCCTCTATTATTAAGTATTTAAGTTCTCTACATTTTTTTTCAATCTTAGAATATTTAGACTTGTCAAATTTTCAATTATGTACAGTGGCAAGCAAAATTAATTAGCTCAAAGAATACTTTCAGAAAGACAAAAATACTCAAGTCATACAAAGAATTTATTTTCAACACTTGGAAAAGAAAAAATCTGAGGAACCAAATTTTCGTTTCAATAAAATTGTGAATTTAACTAATTTGTTTTCACCAGTTGGTTATCCAAGTTCTTCTGGCCCAAATCACTGGAGGCTTAGTGCATTGAGCAGGGACACAGTAGAATCACATTGACTTTTTAAAAAGTTTACTCTGACAATCATTTGGAAAATCGATTAAAGAGAAGTGAAATAACTAAGTCTGGGATACAAATTTAGATGCTCTTGTAGTAATCCAAGTGAAAATGATGAAGACCGGAATTAAAATTCTTAGAACAGACATGAAAGAAAGGTAAAAATCCATGGCACAAGGAAAACATTAGATTTGAAGGTTAAGAAAGGGGGAATATTAAAGGATTATGCTGGAATTTTTTTAAATGGGCAATTATGTGGATCTTGATGTTGTTAATCAAAATAAGGAAGAAGGTGGAAGTAATTTCAAGGGAAATACGATGAGTTCAAGTACGGACAATCTGAATTGTGTATCAGAAATCCCAAAGACACTTTAATAGATGGATTAATTCATTGTATTTGAGCCATAAAAAAATATCTAGTTTAGAGATACATATTCCAATAATCAAAAGTATAAACCTATAGTGTGTAAAGAGAAAGTGAAGAACTGAACCCTAAAGGAAAATTCATTTAAGGAGCTAACAGATATAAAAACACATGAAAAATTTGAGAAGAGCAAATGTTGTATGCTAGCAAGTAGAATAAAATGGCATCATTGAGGCTAAGGAAAAAGGGAAGTTCGAGTTAGTTTATTATAAGTGATAATGCTGACATTTTAATCTTCATTTCAGTGATCCATGTCATATTTCTCAACTGGTTCGAACTCAGGCATGAAAGAGAAAATTGTTATGTACTGACTGGTTTAAACATCAGTGATACTGATTGAATAGTATACATCCAACAAATGTCACGAGAATATAGTTACAGATAACCATGTAACCATAATTAAAGCAGTTTTATTTAGACCGATTTGAAGTAAACTGTTATACGTTGGAGAATAAATATGCTAGAAAAGAAGACTGGAAATACAGACTATTTTCACAAGGTTGTTGGCTTTGAAAGGAAAGAAAGAGTGTGCCTGCTAAGGAGGATTTAGGGTTCAGGGAGTTCTGGAGTTCAGCTGTTTTTGTTGCTGCTTCTACTGATGTTCCTTTTAATTTGGACAGAGCACAATGTTTAAAAGCTTTAAGGGTTGAAGAACACCAAAGACACAAGGAAAATATTAGCCCAAGAGACGGAAAGAACCACATAAACCATTGACTCCATCAGCCTGAGACCAGATGATGCCCAGCTACCACCAATGACTGCCCTGACAGGGAACACAACGGAGAGTCCCTGATGGAGCAGGAGAAAGTGGGGTGCCGAACTCAAATTCTAGTAAAAAGACCAGACTTAATGGTTTGACTGAGACTGGAGGGACCCCAGAAGACATGCCCCCTGGACTCTCAGTTAGCCCAAAACTAAAACCGTCCCCGAGGCCAACTCTTCAGACAAAGATTAGACTGAACTATGGTGTATAAAATGATATTTGTGAAGAGTGTGCTTCTTAGCTCAAGTAGACCCATGAGACTAAATGGACAGCTCCTGTCCCGAATTGAGATGAGAAGGCAGGAAATCCAGGGTGGAAAGGAGGAGTGTGCTGTCACAGTATAGGGAGAGCAACTAGGGTCACATAACAATGTGTGTATAAATTTTTGTATGTGAAACTAACTTGAATTGCAAACTTTCACTTAAAGCATAATTAAAAAAAAAAAAAAAAGCTTTAGGGTAGAGCCAGGTAAGAGATGTACGAGAGAGAGGGAATACCTGATGCAATGTGATCCTTGAGGAGGCAGGAAGGCATGGACTTGAGAACATAGGTGGGTAGCAGTTTTTCACTGAAATGAGTAAGGCAGATAAGGACAGATTTGCATGAGCTAAGCACTAGAAATACAAAAACAAATAAAACACAGTCCTTGCTTTCAAGGAGCTCCTTCTGGGTGTTAGGAGAGACAAAAATTAATCAAGCTAACCGTAATACAAGTTATAGGGTGATAAGAACTGAAAACCCAGCTGCTCTTCAATACATTTACTCTTCTCCAATCTTAGAGTGCTCATTTCCTATGGGAGATAAATAAAAAACATGTTTCTGATGCAGCCACTATATGAAGATAGTTTAGCACTAAAGTGAGTACTATCACCCAAATCATTGTTTCGTAAATTTAGATCAGTCGTTTGAGGTTCCTTCAATATCATGGCTTTAATGTCTTTCATGGATATTTGAGAAGTAGCCTCTGTCTATGAGAGATCACGTGCATTCAGACGTGACAATTTCAAGGATTCCAAGTTTTAACATTTTTATGGCATTCTTTCCAGGGCATATAAGTTACAAGAAAATGTGGAATCTTTTTTTTGAAATCTTCTCATTCTAAGGTATCATTACCC
>NW_004444248.1:909501-933580 GCF_000243295.1 Trichechus manatus latirostris
CCGCCACCGGCATTTTCAGAAACATGCTGTGCTATTTTTTTTTTTTTTTAAAAAGAAGCAACATGAAACAAAACCCTAAACTTGAGTATAAGACTGGTTTGAGTCCAGCTTTAGTACTTCCTAAATCTGTGCTCTCTGGCTAGTTACTTTTTTTTTTTTTCTTTCGGTTTTATAACTTGTAAACTGGGGAGGGAAGAGAGAGAAAAAAGAATAGCTTTACTGAGCGTTAACTTTGTTTACTATGCTCTCCTGGGGGATTCATTTACTAGAGGAGCAGTAAACCTAAGCGATGAATATGGAGGCTGGAGCTAAGCTTTCTAAGTTTGGGATTAGTATTCCACCAAAATAACTGAGTGACTTTGACTTAGTTGTTTAACTCTTTCAAACCTTATTTTCTCCTTCGAATTTTTGGTTGATACCATGTGTTTTCACTAATGTAAGGCATGCTGATTAAAGGATGAATTCAGAATTTTTGTTAAGATTTATGAATTTTGATACTCATTATCTGGGATCACCTATGGACCAGCAGAGCCTGGGTGTTGCAAATCCTGCTGATATGAGTCAAGGATAAAATCAGTTTTTTTTTTTTTCTTTTTTATTTCTTGCAAATTTGCAAAACATGAGAGAAAACATGAAGGCAATTGACAATGACTGCACATACATTTTATCCTAATCTCCTTCTTCTTAGCCTTTTCATTATTTTTCATGAAACTTTTCAAAACATGATACAATGCATTCTTCCTTACTGTAAAAGCAGTACTTACTGCCCAAATAAATAAAGCCAAGGGATTTTTTATCTCAGGAAAATTACCACAATACATTCTTCATTACTGCAAAAGCAGTACAGACAGGCCAAATTAATAAAACTAAAGGAATTTGAATCTCAGGAAAATTATTACTACTATGTATTCTTCATTATAACAAAAGCAGTACTAACAGCAAGGAAACAGAAAAAGCTGCCCTGGAATACTCCAGAACTGCTCACAGTGGTGCATTCCACATGCTACATATGGAAACAATGACTGGACCCTAAGATTGAATACAGTGTAAGATTAACTTACAGGAGTTTGAGTTTCTTAAAAAGTACCACTGCAATGCATCATTCCTTATTGCAAAGACATTATTTACTGTTTAGAAGCTAGAAAAGCAGGGAGCCAGTAACACCCGGAAACAATGAATGGCATCAAGGAGAAAATGGCCACTACGACTGAATGAAGACTGAGAATAGCTTACTCTCACGATAAATACATTCTCACGAGAACATAGTAACTGGGAGACTTAGTGAGGAGGCTTATCTCACAGAAATAAAGGCAAACCTGTCAATAGTTTAGAAAATTCACCATCCAGGGCTGCATCACCTAAGACAATGCTCAGTCTACACAAAAATGAGGCTCCAAGTCAGGGTTCTTGAGTTTCACACATTTCAAAGAGCTCCCACCTTGAGGTTAAATGTGTTAAAATCAGGCTACCTCCTTCCCAAAGAACTCCAGAGGCATAAAAAATGGTTGGGATACCTTATGTTCTGCAAGTCACAAAGTGTTAAATTCTGTGTGCCACTGGTGACTCATCTGTAAAATGTTAATGTTAACAAAGGTATAACTTATTATGATATCTTGTCATTATTAAGTGAGTTAATATATAGAAGTGCCTAGAATTTGGCAAAGAGAAGTTAAAGCTATTTTCATAATCTACTTCATAAGGTGGTTGCAACAATGTAACAACGTAATAGAAATAACCCTTCAGGGCAGTTCTACTCTACCCCTATAGGGTCGCCATGAGTTGGAATTGACTGGATGGGAATGGGTTTGGTTTGGTTTACCATCATACGCCAAGAGACTAGGTAGACAAGATGTTTACCACAATTTTTGAAATCACAACATGAGTTGTCTCAAAGCCTCTCCTCTCATCTCTTACCCCATGGGGGAGTTGTCCTGGTTTATATGTTGTCAAGAAAAATCTTTGGGTCTAAAATCAAAATTGTATCTATCTGGATGCAAGTGGGGAAGTGGAAGGGCAAAAATTTATGTTATCTGGCTTTCAGAATACAGTATCAATTGCTAAAATAATCCTTAACCTAGGGTCCATACAAATGCTCCAGGGAATCTAAAATCACCTAGGAAGTTATTTGGAATGTGTGGTTTGTGTGTGTTTTTTTAATAGGAAGAAAGACTTAGAATTAATTAGAATCTCCTTTAATTTATGGATTTATGACTCCAAAAATATTTAAAACTTTTAATATTAAGTCTACCTAAGTTGTTGAGAATTCCAGGTTTGTTCTAAAACTAACTACTCATCTGAGAATCATTGAAGCTAGAGTTTAACCCAATTTGGAAGAGAATTCAGAAAATATCTATAGAATAAGAGGACTCACCTGGATCTACTTCATGAACAGCCTCACAGGCACCAAAAGCTGGTCTTGAACTTGGTTATTAGTGTCTTCAATGGGAGGCCAAAAGGAGTTCTGGTGGTGCAGTGGTTAAGTGCTCAGCTGCTAACTGAAAGGTCACAGTTAGAACCCGCAAGCCGCACTGCATGAGAAAGATGTGGCAGTCTGCTTCCATAAAGATTGCAACCTTGGAAATCCTATAGGGCAGTTCTACTCTGTCCTGTAAGGTCATTATGAGTCAGAATTTACTCGTGGCAATGGGTTGGTTTTTTTATGTGAGGCAATCATACAAGTATGTTTTCCTCCCAAAAACAAAATATTTATGTCCTTTAAATAAATTAGAATACATAAATGAGTGTGAAAAAGAGAAGTAAATTTATACCACAATATAAAAATATCTGAAAAACAAATCAGCAAAAATAATCCATACTGTAGGAAAAATTGGCACTAAAATCTACGGTAATACAAAAGGAATATGTCATGTGAAAGAACACATTCCTTCATAAATTGAAGTTCAACTAATTTTAAAAGTACCTAATATATTAGTGAGCTAACAGGAATTCATTTTAGCTAGCATATAATACCAGCCTGGAGAGACTTATGGGTTTTTAATTTTAATACACATTTCATTTTCTATAGATATTATGATGGATATATCTATAATATTAACAATAGCTAAGAAAAGCAATGCCTATTAAACCTAGTAAATCAAGAATTATTGAGTGCAAATTAACAGTACAGAATTCTTAAGTGGTGTAATTAAATTTTAATTAATAATCACTTGACCTTTTAGGAAAGAGATGATTCTTCCTTGTGGCTGAATCACACTAGAGAGAAGTAGAAGCTATTCTTCAATATTTGCACCAGGTGGCAAATAGCTTGATCAGTTGTCACATTTAGTTGGCTTGAAAAGTAAATATTTTTTTCTCTACCAGTACTATTATAAGAACTTGAAATTTATCTAAGAAAATAAGTAAGTAATGTCTATTCTTAAGGAATTCTTAGTCACTTCTAGAATTAAGAGGTTGTGAGATTCAAGTGATTAAAAGTAATTTTTCTGAAAAATAATAAAATCTCAATTGACTGATAAATTTAAAGTTTCTCAATGTTTCAGAAAGTAATCACATATATTTTGTGACCTCCAAAATAATCATATGTTCAGCATCAAGATGGGGGAGTCTCTATAGTTGTGGCATCCCCTGAAGTACTTTGTGAAGCTTGCTCAAAATCTGTATTATTTTAGTATTATAAAAAATTCTATTTATCACTAATGTCTAAGAATCCATAGAAATTTATAATAATGCATTCTCTGGGAAACCATAGGAAAGCTTGAATGAGTGATATACAGTGTCATCACAGTAGCACAAAATCTCAGGCTTAGAAAGAAAGCTCAGGGTGAGCTAATGAAATATATTTTTCTCTCTACTCCAATCCAATATTTTAATCACCATTTTCTGGTTTAAATTCTTTAAAAAGTACATGTAGAATAGTTTTGCAATTTTATGTGTTAACTTCATTATGGATTGAATTTCCTTGTTTCCTACTTCTAATTTTAAGGTTTCAGTGCCTGAAGCAAGATCTGCTCTCAGATTCTTTGATTAGGTAGGTCAATAACCCTTTAGATAATAAATGTCAATTGGACTAAGTGTATTTCTGTGACTTATAACAAAAAGAATACTAAAATTAGGCTAGATATTTGAGTTTAATGGTACAACACTAACCTTCTATCATTGAGGCATATGAAAAACATTACACTCGGTAAAAACAAAATTTTCAGGACTTTGAAGCATGTACTGTGAAAAACCTGATTGGTTTTTGTGGCTTTGATATTATCCATAGAAATAATTTCTTCCAATTTGGCCTTTCTCATTTTTCACACCCTTTGGGTAAATTTTCTAGGGCTATCATAACAAAATTACCACGAAGTGAGTGACTTAAAATAACAAAAATTTATTCTCTCACAGTTCTGGAGGCCAGAAGTCCTAAATCAAGGTGTTACCAGGGCCGTGCTCCCTTTAAAGCCTCTAGGGGTAGATTCTTCCTTGTGCCTTCCAGCTTCTGGTATCCCCAGAAGTTATATTGTGGCAGTTATGTTGTGAAGCCGCAACATAACTTCGATCTTTGCCTCCATCCTCACATGACTACCTTCTGTATCTCTATCTCTGTGTCTAAATTTTCCCTCTTTTTATAAGGACATCAGTCATATTGAATTAAGGCCCACCCCAGTCCAGCATAACTTCATTTGACCTAATTACATCTGTAAACCCTAATGTCTAATAAGGTCACACTACGCAAGACTGGGGGTTAGAATTTGAACATATCTTTGTGAGGGACGTAACTCAACCAATAACATCTTCCAAAGAACTTCCTTGTCTTTGGATATTTTGTAAAATATTACGCATATTGTAATCTGAGTTGACATTGCCATGGTATCCATGCATTCAGGAGGTGGGAATTTTTCCATTATTCTTTCCAGCTATAGAAGAAACATATAATATTTTATATATTTTTAAAATAAATACAGCTTATTATATTAACACTAGCAACCAGAGTGATTAGGAAATAGTTTTCTAATATATTAAATCTATATAGAACAATAAACTGCAAAGTAAAAGAAAACATGCTCAGTTCTCATTCCAGTTTTTTATCCATGCCTTCAACGTGGGCAAGTAATAAACCCCTGAAAAGAGGTAGGGACAAAAATGTTTTAGTTTTACCCAATCTGGAGTAAGGGAGAATGAAGAAAACCAAAGATGCAAGGGAAAGATTAGTCCAAAGGAATAATGAACCACAACTACCACAGCCACCACCAGACTGAGTCCATCACAACTAGATGGTGCCCAGCTAGCACCACCAACTGCTCTGACAGGGATCACAGTAGAGGGTCCCAGACAAGTCTGGAGAAAAATGTAGAACAAAATTTCTAGCTCACACAAACAAAAACAGACTTACTGGTCTGACAGAGACTGGAGTAACCCTGAGAGTATAGCCCCCAGACACCCTTTTAGCTTAGTAAAGAAGTCACTACTGCGGTTCAACCTTCAGCCAAAGATTAGACAGGCCTATAAAACAAAATGAGATTAAATGGACACACCAGCCCAGGGGCAATGACGAGAAGGCAGGAAGGGACAGGAAAGCTGTTAATCGGGAACCTAAGATTGAGAAGGAGAGAGAGTTGACATGTCATGGGGTTGACAACCAATGTCACAAAACAATATGTATATTAATTGTTTAATGAGAAGCTAGTTTGCTCTGTAAACCTTCATCTAAAGTACAATTAAAAAGAAAGAAAGAAATGCAAGAGAATGATAAATACAAAATTCAGAGTAGTGGATACCCATAAGGAAAGGGTGGAAAGGAGAGGGATGAGATAATGGAGAGATATAGAGTGATAATATTCTATTTTTTAAGTTGAGTATCTGAGTGTTCATATTATTATTATTTGTATTTTATGTTATATGTAATGATAAAATAAATTTAAAAAATGAGAATAAAAAATATGTTTTAGTTTAATAGTTGACACAGGAATTCATCTTAGGAAGGAAACTGTCTTCATTTAGAAAAATAACTTAACCAACACTGGGGGTAAAAGTTTAGATCCAAGAAGGGTGAAGGCCTTAACAAAGACTTCAGAGAAGAAGGTCAAAGTGTTCTGCTTAATAAGGAGAGGGATGGTTTAATTGTTACTAAGAGGGAGAAACAAGGTGAAAGAACATAGCAACGAGGAGGAAAGATAAAGTAAGATGATCCAGGAAAAAAAATAAAAAAGGATAAATGTAGAGTATAAAGGAAAAGGTCAAAAAGTTAATAATGAAGGGACTGAAAAAGAGCATGTTAAGAATAAGAATGCCTATACACCTACTCCTTACTTACTATCTTAGTCATCTATTGCTGCTATAACAGAAATACCACAAGGGATGCCTTTAACAAAGAGAAATTTATTTTCTCACAGTTTAGGAGGCTAGAAGTCTGAATTCTAGGTTCCAGCTCCAGGGGAAGGCTTTCTCTGTTGGCTCTGGGGGAACGTCCTTGTCATCAATCTTCCTTGGATGAGGAGCTTCTAAGCACAGTGACCCCAAGGTCCAAAGTACCCTCTGTTTTCCTGGCTCTTGTTTCTTGTGGCATGAGGTCACCATGTCTCTCTGCTCACTTCTCTGTTTTATATCTCAAAACAGATTGACTTAAGATAAAATCTAATCTTATAGATTGAGTCCTGCCTCACATTAACATAACTGCCACTAATCCCACCTAATTAACATCATAAAGTTAGGACTTAGAACACATAGGAAAATCACAGCAAATGACAAAATGGTGGACAATCACACAACACTGGAAATCATGGACTAGACAAGTTGACAGATATTTTAGGGGGACACAATTCAATCCATGACACTTACAATAGTAAAAAAATCTACTATCTATTTTGCATGTTAACAACATACATCTGGTAGTAATAAACGCTAAGGCATCAGGCAAGAGTAATGCTGGCTGTGATGGTTAAGGTTATATGTCAACCTGACTGGGCCATGATTCTCAGTGGTTTGGCAGTCATGTGATGATGTAATTTGGCAGTTATGCAATGATGTAGTCTTCTTCCATTTTTTGATCTGATGTGGTCATCCTGCATTTTCATATAACACCAATTTTCGCATAAGGACTTGGTTTTTGGAAATCAACCATGTTGATAAGTGAAGAGTGAGTGTATTTTCATTTGAAGTTGTTTATGACGCAAATCCATTCTTTCTCTACCACTGAAGACAAAGAAAAATCTACTGGGTTCATACTGTGGAATTTTAAGAGGTTAATATTGATCAATATGGTGCAGCATATATGGAATCAGAATCCCAAGAGGCAGAGAAGACTTTGAATACCTAAGTTCCCTGAGAATTTGGAGCAATATTAGGGAGAATGGTGGACTTTCATAAATCATGGTATTAAGAGGATGAATTTAATTTTTATCTCCCAGGAACAGAAGGAGCCCCCAGCTGACGTCTGTATCATGTGCCCAAAGAGAAGTGAAAAAGAACATTGTGACCAAACCAAATCAAGAGGTAAAAGATTACTAAGAAATAATTTTCTGTCCAATGAGAAGATTTATTGGTCATCCAAGAACGAATATAAAATTAGAAACAAAATATTAAACACAAATATGTTTTTTAAAAATAATGTTCTACACTGCTCCTGCAAAGATACTGTATATTCTGAGTTTTATTTCTTGTTTTAATTAAAACAGTAATCAAAAGAGTAGTTATACATACATGTAATAAAAGTAATTCATGAAATTTTATTTATTTACTCCTGAATACTTACAAGTTTTCTTTAGAATATAACTTTCAGCTCTTCAGTGGCAGCAATCCTGAGAGGAAGTAGAGTGGAGGATTAACCCAGAGGAGAATCCAGTTGTGAATTCGTACAAAACCGTTGCTGTTGTTAGGTGCCGTCGAGTCTGTTCCTACTCATAGCAAACCTATGTACAACAAAATGAAACACTGCCCGGTCCTATGCCATCCTCACAATCCTTGTTATACTTGAGCCCATCGTTGCAGCCACTGTGTCTGTCAAGGATCGAATTGTGTCCCCCAAAACTATGCTTCAACTTGGTTAGGCCATGATTCCCAGTATTGTGTGGTTGTCCTCCATTTTGTGATTGTAATTTTACATTAAAGAGGATTAGGGTGAGACTGTAACACCCTTACTAAAGTCACATCCTGGATCCAATGTAAAGGGAGTTTCCAAGGGCTGTGGCCTGATATACCTTTTATCCTACAAGATACAGAAGGAAAGGGAAGCAAGCAGAGGGAGGGGACCTCACACTACCAAGAAAGCAATGTCAGGAGCAGAGCATGTCCTTTGGGCCTGGGGTCCCTGCACTGAGAAGCTCCTCGACCAGGGGAAGACTGATGACGAGGACTTTCATCCATATCTGACAGAGACAGAAAGCTTTCCCGTGGAGCTGACGCCCTGAATTTGGACTTGTAGCCTACTAGACTGTGAGGAAACCCTGGTGGTGTAGTCGTTAAGAGCTACGGCTGTTAACCAAAAGGTCAGCCGTTCAAATCCACCAGGCACTCCTTGGGAACTCTATGGGGTAATTCTACTCTGTCCTATACAGTCACTACGAGTCAGAATTGACTGGACGGCAATGGGTTTTTTGGATAGACTGTGAGAAAATAAATGTCTCCCTGTTAAAGTCATACACTTGTGGTATTTCTGTTACAGCAGCACTAGATTACTAAAACAATGTCAATCCATCTCGTTGAGGATCTTCCTCTTTTTTTGCTGACCCTCTATTTTACCAAGCATGACGTCCTTCTCCAGGACTGATCCCTCCTGATAACATGTCCAAAGTATGTGAGACGAAGTCTCGCCATCCTTCCTTCTAAGAAGCATTCTGGTGGTACTTCTTCTAATGCATATTTCTTTGTTCTTTTGGCAGTTCATGGTAAATTCAATATTCTTCACCAATGCCATGATTCAAAGGCATCAATTCTTCTTCCATCCTCTTTATTCATTGTCTACCTTTCGCATGTGTATGAGGCAACTGAAAACACCATGGCTTGGGTCAGGTGCACCCTAGTCTTCAAGGTGACATCTTTGGTTTTTAACACTTTAAAGAAGTCTTTTGCAGTAAATTTGCCCAATGTAATGCGTCTTTTGATTTTCTGACTGCTGTTTCCATGGGTGTTGATTGTGGATCCAAGTAAAATGAAATTCTTGACAACTTCAATCTTTTCTCTGTTTATCATGATGTTGCTTATTGGTCCAGTTGTGAGAAGTTTTGTTTTCTTTACGGTGAGGTGTAATCCATACTGAAGGCTGTGGTCTTTGATCTTCATCATTAAGTGCTACATTTTCTCTTTCAGCAAGCAAGATTTTATCATCTGCATAACGCAGGTTGTTAATGAGTCTACCTCCAATCCTGCTACACTATTCTTCTTCATATAGTCCAGCTTCTCGGAGTATTTGCTCAGCATACAGATTGAATACGTATGGTGAAAGTATACAACCCTGACACACAGCTTTCTTGACTTTAAACCATGCAGAATCCCCTTGTTCTGTTTGAACGACTGCCTCTTAATCTATGTACAGGTTCCTCATGAGTGCAATTAAGTGTTCTGTAATTTCCATTCTTTGCAATGCTATCTATAATTTGTTATGATCCACACAGTCGAATGCCTTTGCATGGTCAATAAAACACAGGTAAACATCTTTCTGGTATTCTCTGCTTTCAGCCAGGATCCACCTGGCATCAGCAAATGATATTCCTCATTCCCCATCCTCTTCTGAATCCAGCTTGAATTTCTGGCAGTTCCTTGTCAATGCACTGCTGTAGCTGCTTTTGAATGATGTTCAGCAAAATTTTCCTTGCATGTGATCTTAATGATATTGTTTGATAATTTCCACATTCAGTTGGATCACCTTTCTTGGGAAGACACATAAATATGGATCTCTTCTAGTAATTTCTTGGCATAGATGAGTGAGCTCTTCCAGTGCTGCATCAATTTGTTAAAACATCTCAATTTGTATTCTGTCAATTCCTGGAGGCTTATTTATCACAAATGCCTTCAGTGAAGCTTGGACCTCTTGTTTTCAGTACCGTCGGTTCCTGATCATATGCTACCAGCTGAAATGGCTGAACGTCAACCAATTCTTTTTCATGTAGTCAACCAATTCTTTTTTCATTCTTTTTCACTCTGTATATTCCTCCCATTTTCTTTTTATGCTTCCTATGTAACTTAATATTTTCCCCATAGAATCCTTCATCATTGCAACTCAAGGCTTGAATTTTTTCTTCCGTTCTTTCAGCTTGAGAAATATCAAGCATGTTCTTCTCCTTTGTTTTCTAACTCCAGGTCTTTGTACATGTCATTATAATGTTATACTTTGTCTTCTCAAGCTACCCTTTGAAATCTTCTATTCAGCTTTTTTATTTCATCATCTCTTCCATTTGCTTTAGCCACTTGTTGTTCAAGAGCAAGTTGCAGAGTCTCTTCTGACAACCATTTTGGTCTTTTCTTTCTTTCCTGTTTTTTTAAGGACTTCTTGCTTTCTTCAGGTATGATGTCCTTGATGTCATTCCACAACTTGTATGGTCTGCCATTATTGGTGTTGAACACTCCAAATCTGCTCTTGAGATGGTCTCTAAATTCAGGTGGGATGTACTCAAGGTCCTACTTTGGCTCTCGTGGACTTGTTCTAATTTTCTTCAGTTTCAACTTGAACTTGCATATGAGCAATTGATGGTCTGTTTTGCACTTGGCCTCTGGCCTTGTTCTGACTGATGATGATATTGAGCTTGTTAGTCATCTTTTTCCACAGATTTAGTTGATTTCATTCCTGTATATTCCATCCGGCAAGGTCCACGTATATAGTTGCTGTTTATGTTGTTGAAAAAAGGTATTTGCAATGAAGAAGTCGTTGGTCTTGCAAAATTCTATCATGCAATCTTCAGCATTGTTTCTATCATACAAAACTAGACTAATACTAATTTTCTGGTTTGGGGCAAATTGTTTAAATCTTTTTGCTTAGAAGTTTGCTTTGAGTATTAAAGGAGTTTACAAATATTAAGAGTCTTACATATCTTAGTTAAATAATAATTTGTTATAATTAGTATTGTTTACATTTAAATTTATTTAAAACATGTTATGAAATTAGACAATCAAGAAATATTGTAGTAGTTTTCTATTGCTGATGAAAGAAAGTTAGTGGCTTAAAACAACACAAGCTTATATCTAACCATTCTATAGGTTAGAAATCTGACACTGGTCTCGTTGTGCTAAAATCATGATGTTAACAGGGCTGCATTCTTTTCTGGATGCTCTAGGAGAGAATCCTTTTCCTTTCCTTTTACAGCCTCTAGAAGACAGCCACATCCCATGGCTCCTGTTCCTTTCCTCCATGTTCAAAGCCAACAACATTGCATCTCTCTGAACTGTCTTCATCAGTTACCTCTCCCTCTGACTCTGAACTCAGCCATGAAAGATTCAGTGTTTTTAAGGGCACATATTATTAGAATGGACTCACCTGAATAATTTGCGATGATCTTCACATCCCTATCCTTAATCATATTCACAAAGTTCCATTTGCCAAGAAGGCAACATACTCAGTTTCTGGAGATTAGGGCAGGGACATCTTTGGGAGGCTATTATTCTGCCTACCACATTGATGTTAAAGGCATAATACTGAAGAGATGATTTTAAACTGTTTGTTTTCTTTCCAAGAATATGTCCAAACATTACATGAGAGTTTTGTGCCACCATTCTGAATATTGAATATATCCCACATGGTTCTCCTATTTTAAGGAAAATGATGGGGGAACATAATCAACTGGCCAGGTAAGGAGTCAGTGATTTTCGCTATCTTTAATATGGTCTAATCAGAAAAGCACTGTAAATAGCCAGCTGCCCGCTAGGCATATTCCCAGGTGACTCCCAATGCGTTTCAGACTGATTTTAGTATCTATAGTGTATACTTTTTCATCTGACATTTTATCTATAACTTTAAATACTATGAAAATCTCATTGTTCATAGCTTCCAAAATACTAATTTCATCATCTCAATGCTCATATCAAAAAGGTTGACCACTCTGTCCATAAAACAAAATGAGACTAAATGGACACCAACCCAAGGGCAAGGACGAGAAGGCAGGAGGGGACAGGAAAGCTGGCAATGGAGAATCCAAGATTGAGAAGGGAAGAGTGTTGACACATCGTGGGGTGGGCAGCTAATGTCGGAAAACAATATGTGTATTAATTGTTTAATGAGAAACTAATTTGCTCTATAAACCTGCATCTAAAGCACAAACACACACACACACAAAAGTTGACCACTTGCAAACTTTCAACAAAAAACTCATTGTTTCTGCCTTTAACGAACTTCCTATCTGTGACTGAGATTGTATCCCTAGAAGCTGGAAAGAAGTCATTTAATCAGAATAACAAAAAGGCCAAAACTTCTTGGCATTAGGCATTGTGTTTTATACATCTTTAGATGCCTCTTGACTCTAGAAATAAAACTTCATTTTGTGAGTTGAAACCCTCATACAGCAAAATAGGTATGTACAACACAATTCAGAAAAACAACAGGATGAAACTACAATTCTTCAGGTCAAAGCTTTAGTTCTGGGATGTTGTTTGTACTCAAGCACTTCAAAGTTGCTATGTTCTGTTAGGAGCTCTGTGCGGTAGATCACCCCACTTGCTCCACTTAGAACTGATCAAAAGCTACTGCTGCCTGCCTGACGCGCTGCAAATAAAATCTGAATACACAGTACAGGGTGCAGCTTGATTCATAAAAGCCATCAGTGTCAAGTCAAATTATATTTCCATGTCACAAGGCAGTAAACAAGGCACAATTCCAATTATAATATCAAGTGGCAGTGAAACTAGGAAGTACAATCTTTTAAGTTATTCTTGACAGCAAAACTTCTTATCAGTTCCCTGCCAAGGCTGAAGAACAAAGCAACTGATACACAAAGAAGTTAGAATATGTCTATCTCTGAGCTCAGAAGAGTGGCTTTGGGTCAGATCCTTTTCTAAGACAGTTTTTTGTCTCTGACAGTTTAGAATAAATAGATCCACTTGTGTGTCATCCACTATATAACCTCAAAAATGGTTCTAAGTGTTTTTATATTCAATTCATGATTTAATCATTCATTTATTTAGTCATTCAGCAAATATTTATTGAGCATGTCTTATATACTAGGCATTCTTCATAGGGGAGACCTGGAAGTAAATTTCTATAAGGCATCTAACGATATATAAAACATAGTCGCTATTGACAAAAACTTTGTGTTTTTCATTATTTTAAATTAAATTACTTCTTACCAGCTTCTGCTAATACACTGGAAGTTTTATTTTTGCACTTAATGATTTATTGTCATACTTCTTATAGTCAAATTCTTTATTGTAAATGGTAAAAACTGAATGAATGGACATGGAGAATCCAGGGTGAAAAGGGAAAGGGGAGAGTGCTGACCCTTTGCAGGGATTGCAACCAATGTCACAAAACAATTTGTGTATAGATTTTTGAATGAGAAACTAATTTGCACAGTAAACTTTCACCTAGAACACAATAAAATTTTAAAAAAATTCTCATCATTTATCAGTTACATTTTAGTTTTTAAATTGACTCCTTTTTAGAAAGGCTAATTTACATAGTAATATATTTATAGAATAAATGCATTCACTAAAACAGTGGTCCTCAAAGGATGGTTTGTGGACTCCTCTGTCAACATTATAATCGACTCTACGGCAGTGGGTTTGGTTTTTGGTTTTAGGTGGTGGAGACAGTTTGCATTTGACCATTAACCTAAAAGTTAGCAGTTCAAACCCACCCAGTGGTATCAGAGAACAAAAGTCCTGGCAATCTGCTTCTGTTAAGAATATAGCCAAGAAAACCCTATGGAGCAGTTCTACTCTGTAACGCATGGGGGTGCCATGAGTCAGAACCGAATAACAACAGCAACATGTCAACATTAGTAAGATAAGCATAATTCAGTAAGCCAACATTTCACAAACTACCAGTATATGATAATTAAAAATCTTGTATGGGTAAAAGATGCATTCTTGGCACCAGAAAGACCAATGGATTTTAATGTAACAGAGTATGACAAGTTCATTGATGTAGTTTTTGATTCCACTTTGCAACTTATCTTTAAGAGACAACCACTTGTTATTTGTTGAGCTTTTGTAAAGTATCAAAAAGAATATCTACAACTATCTGAAAAGACTTTTAAAATACTCTTTCCCTTTGCAACTACATGTCTGTGTGAGGCCAGACTTTCTTCAGGTGCTGCAGAATAACATACTTCTACAGACTAAATGTAAAAGCTACATGAGAATTCCTTCTTCAATTACTCAAATACAGAAAAGATTTGCAAAAATGTAAATCAGTAGAATTGTATTTGCAAAAAAAAATAGTATTTTTTCATAGAAAACTCTTATTTATTTTAATAAGTAATAGATTTCTTATTAATTTTTTAAATAAATAAATATGTTGAAATTTCCCCCCACTTTAACTTCTAACATGGTAAACACTGATAGATTTAACCCATATGAACAAGAGCTCTTTGAAATCCACAATAAGTGTAATGGGGTCTTGAGATTATAAAGTTTAAAAATAACAACAAGTACAAACTTAGATAGGGAAAGGGTTTATTCATAAACAAAGACTATTGCAATTGGGAGAACGCGCTGATCTCAGAAATCGGCAAGCATCTCCAAATCAATGTAAAAAGGCTTTTCTTTTGTAGCGTAAAGTGGGATAAGCAAAGATTTGCAGAGTCTTTAAGGAGAATTTGGACAATCAATGAGAAATGACCAGTGGAGTCTGACAGAGAAACAGTCTTTCTGTGGTCAGCTTATTCTCAGGATAAACTGAGAAGGTATATGCACACCACCTTTTCGTGCTTGCTCAGGCTTGGTGGCAAGCAGAGTTCAGGAACCTTTTAGAAGGAGAAAAGCCATCCAGTTAACAAGCTTGGTTGCTAACCAAAAGATTGGAGGTTCAAATCTACCCAGAGGCACCTTGGAAGAAAGGCCTGGCAATCTAAATTCCCAAAATTAGCAACTGAAAACCCTATAGCACAGTTCTACTCTGACACACATTGAGTCACCATGAATTGGGATCAACTCCATGGCAACTGTTTTTTTAATATTTCATCAGGACAAAGCAATTTTGAACACTTGGTTAAGGGTAATCAACAGTGGCAGTAAACAAGAGGTAAACATCGCCAGGACCCTCTCAGCCTGGTCCAGCTGGAGGTGGTCCTCTCAGTGCAATGGGAACAGGAGTTAGACTCTGCAACCTACCAGAACCCAGTGCTGTTGAATATATGAATCATACGCACATCGGTTTTGTTTCTATACTCAACAAGCAAACTTCTGATAATTCAGTTTTCTACACAGCTGGTCTGCAGGAAACAATGATATGGGTCTCTGGGATAATTTTATTATTTGTAAGTTATATTTCCCATTATAAATGAAAATGAATGGGAATTTGTTTGTAACTAGTGCAGCTATTTCAACCATTCAGGATATGACTCTGGTAATTTCTGTACAAACCCTAGGTCCTTAAGTCTTTTCCCATCAGTGGAACTTGCTCAGTGACACTCAGGATTACTTAAACAGATTTCCCTAATTTCACATCATGAGCCTGTCTGTTCCAGAAGGCTTTCGACTTCTTTGAAAACTTTTCCACTCCATCTTCCGTACTCTGAATTTCAAGGGGTCTCAGGAAAGGGCTGCCAGCCTACAGGCCCAAAAGCTTGTTATACCCATACCTCAAGACCCAGATTACCTACCTTAAGAAAATCTCTTGCAAGGAAATTTTTCTCTCTGGCTATAGAGAATAGAATCTGGGCTATTGGTTTGCGAGGGGGAAAAAAAAGCTCTACCTCATCAGCCATCAAGTATGTGTTTTTATTACTTTTATACATCATATATTGAGGATTTAAATGGAGTTGACTGGATTCAGTTATACTAAATCACCAAGATAAACAAGAATTTAAGAGCATAGGAGTTCACCAAAATGGCACCACTTTGTGAGGACTTTTTAATTCACAAAAATAGTGCCACCTGTGTAAAGATTTGTGACTTTGCCAAAATATACCAGATTATTTTATAAAAAAAACTTCTGGCCCTTCTGAATAAAAGAAGCGGTAATAAATCTTCATTAATCTGGCTAAAGGAGATTCTATTTCCAGGTCTCTTCTGGATTTCTCTTTTCTTAGCTTCTGCTCTGTTCTTTAATATTTCACCCTATGATGCTGTAATGGTTAACAGTCCACTTTGATATTGAAGTTTTCTAAAAAAAATTATAGGAAGTCCTTAGTTTTATCTATACACTTGAAAAATGATTTCATTTCATAACAATTGCCATTATTCTGTTGTTAAAACGTTCCACTTTCCTCTATAAAGCAAAGAAAAAAATTCTAGAAGCCTCCTTTGCTTGTTAACGGAATGGCAGAGTGAGGCTGCAGTTCTCTCACAAATCTGAGTGTTTTGCCCTTGGCTAGATTCTGCTTTTATTGCTACAGTTGTTGTTGTTGTTAGGGGTCATTGAGTCAGTTCGGATTCATAGTGACCCTACGTAAAACAGAATGAAACACTGCCCAGTCATACGCCATTCTCACAAGTGTTGTCATGCTTGAGTTCATTGTTGCAGCGACGGGGTCAATCCATCTGGTTGAGGGTCTTCTTCTTTTTCACTCATCCTCTAATTTACCAAGCATGATGTCCTTCTCCAGGGACTGGTCCCTCCTGATAACATGTCCAAAGTATGTGAGATGTAGTCTTGCCATCTTTGCTTCTAAGGAGCATTCCGGTTGTACTTCTTGCAAGACAGATTTGTTCATTCTTTTGGCAGTCCATGGTATATTCAGTTTTCTTTGCCAACATCACAACTCAAAGGCTTCAATTCTCCTTCAGTCCTCCTTATTTATCGTCCAGCTTTCACATGCATATGAGGCGATTGAAAACACCATGGCTTGGGTCAGGCAGATCTTAGTCTTCAAGGTGACATCTTTGCTTTTTAATACTTTAAAGGGGTCTTTTGCACAGATTTGCCAATACAATGCATCTTTTGATTTCTTGACTACTGCTTCCATGGGTGTTGATGGCGGATCCAAGTAAAATGAAAGAAGGACCCGGAAGTCTACTTCTGAAAAGAATTAGCCAGTGAAAACCTTACGAACTGCAGTGGAACATTGTCTGATATAGTGCTGGAAGATGAGCCCTTTAGGTTTGAAGGCACTCAAAAGACTACTAGGGAAGAGCTGCCTCCTCAAAGTAGAGTTGACCTTACTGATGTGGATGGAGTCAAGCTTTCAGGACCTTCATATGCTGATCTGGAATGACTCAAAATAACAAAAAACAGCTGCAAACATCTATTAATAATCAGAACATGGAATGTACGAAGTACAAATCCAGTAAAATTGGAAATCATCAAAAATGAAATGAAATGCATAAACATCAATATCCTAGGCATTAGTGAGCTGAAATGGACAAGTATTGGCCATTTTGAACTGGACAATCATATGGTCTAGTATGCTGGGAATGACAACTTGAAGAGAAATGGCGTTGCACTCATTTTTCTTGCTATAGTTAGTATTCTGCATTCTTTTCTGTAGAAGGTTTATACTAAACTCCTTTCAAAAGAATGAACTACTTTTTAGTAGCATTTCAATTGAAAATAGAGCCCCAGCTGAATAAAACATGAAGGCCAAGAAACCCTTTCCAACATCATCTCCCACATTGCTCGGGTTGCATTCAGAGGTTGTTCGCTTTTAACGTTTTTATTCTTAATATTTTCATCATGGAATATTACATTCATTGTCTTCAACTTCTTTGATTTTATAATTTATTGATTCTCTACACCATTAGTATTTTCATTCAACAGTCAATATATCCAGCCTTGGAATGAGTTCTTAGAATATGAAGATGATCATACTAACATTCTCAAATTCTAACTGCAGAGAGTAAATAACTATAATGAATAAATTAGAATAGAATATTATATGATATAATATGATATAATGTTTTTAGTTATTATAAAAAGTGAAAATATTGATAAGCAAACTATTATGTCTGGAAAGTAATAAGGGAACTCTTCATAGAGAGCAATCAATTCGTTTATTGAAAGAATGACAAGTAGAACTTCACTAAGGAAATGGAAGGGAATGTGGAGTGTGATGGTTAAGATTGTGTATCAGCTTGGCTGGGCCACAATTCTCAGTGTTTTGGCAGTCGTATAATGTTGTGATCACTTCCCTGTGGAGATTTGATATGTGATCATCCCCATGATGGGATCTGCTGCGAGAAATGAATCAGCAGAAAAGGAGTTTCCTTGGGCATGTGGCCTGCATGAAATATAAGCAAACATTCTGGCAAGGCTTGGGGGGCATTTGACTTTTGCTGGATTCTGCAGCTGGCTCCTGTTGGTTTGACCTCCAGTTCTTGGGACTTGAGCTAGCAGCTTACCTGTGGTGATGCCTGCCAATTTTGGGATTCATCCATCTTTGAAGCCTGTGAGCAAGAGCTCTGCTCTCTGACCTGCCAATCTTGGGTTCACCAGCCCCTGCGGCTACGTGAATCAGAAGAAGCCTGTATTCTGACCCATGGACTCCGGACATTCCAGCCTCTACAACATCATGAGCCATTTACTTGGTATTAATTTCTCTCTCTCTCTATATATATATATATACATATATATATATATATATTTATACACTTTACTGGTTTTGCCTCTCTAAAGAACCCAGCCTAAGAACATACAGTGAATGAGGAGAGGGTGAACAAACTCATAGAGCAGGGCAGTGTATCTGTGTTTGGGGAATTGAGAGAAATGCAGCTTGCCCACAGGGATAGGGGTGTGTGTGTGTGTGTGTGTGTGTCGGTACACACACACACACACACACATATATATATATATATATATATCTCACAGAAATGAAAGGCATGAGAAAATAGAATTAAGCTGTGGCCAACTGTGAATGCCATGCTAGGCAATTTAGTTTTTGTCATATAGGCGACATGGGAGAGACATTTCAATTTGTATTTAAGAAATGGAAGTCTGATAAGAATGTGGATAATGAGTTAGAGTGGCGAGAATATGAATCAGGATGACAAGAAAATGAAAATGCAATGTTACAGGAGGAAAGTTAGGAAAAAGAATTCTGAATTAGTTTTGTTTTCCAAATAAAATTGGAAATGTGGATCACATAAAGATTGGAGTAGATAACTCTTTTCATGTAATATTTTTTCTACGCTCTTTTTAGCTCTTAGCACATCTTTTGCAGAATGGTTAACACACTGTGCTGATTAGTTTGAAATCTGCAATGATACACTTAAAGAATATTCCTTTACTGCTTTCAGATCACTTGAAGAGTGTTCTTATTGGTTTTCTTTGTCATCCAATTCATTGCTTTTTTGCATAATTTAATACTTTATTAGATTTCCTCATCTACCCTTTCAGGTAACATTTAACTTTTGAAAGCTGCGCTTTCCCCATAATGCCAATCTTTTAATTTTATCAAATGATTGTGAATGATTTTTGTTTTTCTTAAATTTTCTTTGGTGGATATTGTCTTTTTATTCCATGATAACCTTTTTTTCTGATGCATTTAATGAAGTTTTTTTAATAATCTTTACATTTCCTGTGTGTTACTGATCCTATTGAATTTTTTCTTTTAGTTTGCTTCTAATATTCACATTTTATCTATCCTTCATACAGCAAACAAATTTAACATGCAATAGTCATGATTCCAATTAGATGATGATGATGATAACTAAATAACAGAAAAAAGAAAGTATTTGTGCATGAGAATTCTTAAAGATAAGCCTGTCCTCACCTGAGTCAGAGGTTAAAATTTATACTACAGGGGAATCTCACAAGTAAAAATTAAATTAAGCTTCTCTGCCTTGATAGCAACCCCAAAAATCTGGCAGGAGCAAATACAAATATTTTTGGATAAGATAAAAACATCTTTAACTTAAGCCCTTTTCTGAAGTCTCATAGAACAAGTGCAGCCAAATATAAATTAATTATCAAAACTGCTAAAAATACAAGGAAAGAAGTTAACATAAATGTGAGTAAACAGAAATTTTAAAAATATATACAACCTCTAAGAATTTAGGTATTAGATTTATCCTATGCAGAATATAGAACAACTGTGTATAAAGCCTTAAAAGATATATAAATTCCTTTGAAAAAAGCATGCAAGGAATTCTGATTGGTCACATTTTAAAATTAACCAAAAAGAATGTAAAGAATGATAAATACAATCATTGAAATAAAACAAAAACTCAATAGATGAATTAACAGCAGATTAGACATATCTGAAGAAATAGTGATTTGGAAAATGCATGTATTTAAAAATAACCAATAGCAAAGATGGTGAGGATGGTGCAGGACCAGGCAGTGTTTCCTTCTGTTGTACACACAGTCGTTATGAGTCAGAACTGACTCCATGGCACCGAACAACAACAACAAAAATAACCCAAAATGCAGCACAGAGACAAAAAGATAGGGAATGTGTGAGATATTAAGAGATGTAATGGTCAAAGCAAGAATGCAAAACATAAGTTTAAACAGGGTTCTAGAATGAGAGAATAGAGAGAAAAAGAGTAAGAAAATGTTTCAAATAATATTAAGAATTTACCAAAACTTATGAAAGACAAGAATCATGAGATTCAAGAATCATAGTGTATTCTGAGAAAGATAAAGAAAAATAAATTCACTCAGAGCCCTTGAAATGAAAAAACAAAGAGCAAAGATCTTAAATGTATCAAAGAGACAGATTATCGACAATGGAACAACAATTAAATTCAAAGACCATTTCCCAAGATCAACTAGAAAATAATAAATGCTAGAATTTGAGTGCTTAAAATAGCTAAAAATTTTGAGTACTAGTATTAATCTGGAAACCCTGGTGACACAATGGTTAAGAGCTATGGCTGCTAACCAAAAGGTCAATGGTTTGAATCCACCAGGCACTCCTTGGAAACCCTATGGTGCAGTTCTACTCTGTCCTATAGGGTCTCTATGAGTCAGAATTCACTTGACGGCAATGGGTTTTTTTGTGTGTGTTTTGTTTTTTTCTACTGTTAATTCAGTTAATACTGTAACGTGGGTATTTTTTATATAATACTCATTTTACAGATGAAGTTTAATGATAAAAAGTTTACATAATTGACTCAATTTTCCTCAGTTACTAAGAAAGGGAGTCCATATTTGAGTTAAGAAAGTTTGACACTGATATTCAGGCTTTTAATCGCTATGCTTCCTTGTTTCTTATGGAGATCCAGATGACAGCAGACTAGTATGTTTAGAAAGCTGAGAGAAAACATCTGCCATTCCAATCTACATGCCTAGTAAAAGAGTGTTTCAAGAACAAGTCAAATAAAGACATTTTCATACTGTGGTGTGTGGGCAGTGGGGAGCGGCAGGAGGAGGGGGGAGAGTACTGAAGGGATCTAAGTGTCAACAGACACTTAGAGAAGAAAGATCTAAAAGACCCTACTTCAAAATGAAAATTATTCATGTAGAAATATAAGAAACACACACAAAAAAAAGTAACAAGAAAATGGTGGTATATTTAAACATTGTTTGTATAAAGTAAGAGTAAAAATTTCTGATTTGATGTGGCTCAAGACTAGAACTAAAATACTGGACAGCAATGCTTCTAATTCTGAAGGGATGGGGAAAGATGTTCTAATCTGAATTAAAACCTCTCAAGGCCCTTAAACTGATTAGCAGATAAGATACTGATTAACCTTGACTTCATAAAATTAAATAATCTTGGTAAAAATATAAATAGAGTTTTAACTTAAAACCCACCATTGTGGGTTGAATTGTGTCCCCCAAAATATGTACTATAAATCCTAATCTCTATACCTACTAATGGAGTAGCGGTGGCGCAGTGGTTAAGAGCTATTGCTGTTAACCAAAATGTCAGCAGTTTGAATCCACCATCTGCTCCCTGGAAACCCTGTGGGGCATTCTATTGTCTGTTCTATAGGGTCGCTATGAGTTGGAATCAACTGGACCACAAGGGGTTTGTGGTTTTTTTTTTTTTTTTTGGTTTATACCTTCCTCTGGTTGTAATGTCATCTGGGACTGAGTTTTCTTTGTTATGTTAATAAGAAAATATTCATGTAGAATGTGTCTTAAATCAATCTCTTTTGAGATATAAAAAGAGCAGCTTAAGAGAGACTTCCGGGCAACATGGCACTATAGTCAGAAGCACTACACTATCCCACTGCAACAAAGATCAGAAAAACTAAGTCAAACAGAGTCACACGTAAATCCTGAAACCCTAAACATCAACTGAAGAGATAAAGAACTCAGTCAAGCACCAAATGGAATAAGAAACTGACCAAGAACAGAGAGTGAGGAGAGATATACGCAGAGGTCCCTTATCAGCTACTGCAGCACAGATATGCCATCTTGATCTCCTATCGGAGATCAGCAAATGGGGGTATGAGAAAGCAGTTTCATGGAGCTTCCAGCAGGAGACAGAACAACCAGTAACCAGCGATATAGGCTTTCCTAACCACCCATCTTCACCCCAGCTTAGCATCCTCTGCTTCCTGCAGCCACAGTCTCTTGGCTGGGAAGCACCAGCTTTACCCCAGTGTTGCTTGGATTCCACCTGCCCGCATTGTCCAGCTCCCTGAGTGCCTTTTGTTGGCTGCTGGTGTTGCTTTTTTCCTCTTCTTTAGATTTCTTCCTTACCTCCCACCACCTCCCCCTCCTTTCTCTCAAATACCTGGCTCTGCTTTTTTCCTGAAAGCTTGGGAAACACCACTGGACTGTGAAACTGCTTCCTGGCCCATGCTGCTACACCGGTGGGACTCCTGGGGCTTTTTAGTATGTTTGTCTGTTTGCTCTAATTTGTTACATTTTGATTTCTTTGTTTCCTTTTTCTTTTCTTGGCTTGGGAGCTGGACAGTAACGCATGGCTTGGAAGCTTCTCCCTTATTCTGCAGAGAGGCACAGGGACATTCCTGGGGGGGCATTTCTTTTTTCTTGTTTATTTTTGTTTTTTTTTTTATTTCTTTGTTTTGCTTTCCTCTATCTCTTATTCCCTTTTTGTCTTTCTTCATTTCTAGTTTCTCAATATATTAATTTGTTTCCTTTACCCTTTACTTTTTTTTTCATTTTCTTTTTTCCCATTTCTCAGTCTCTCGTCTCTCCACTCCAGTAACAAGCTACCATAGCACTCTTTTTGGTTTGTGTGTATGTTTTTGGCTCGTGTTCCTCTCTCCTCTCTCTCGTCTTTTCCATACCCTTCTTAGCGCCACACATCACAATCTACCCCCACCTTCCTACCTGCACTGTGCACTGAACGTCACACTCCTAAGCAGCACAGGCACGGCCTACTGGAACCTGCCTTACACTGATTAACGGTCTGCACCGTTAGCCCTGTTTCGTGCCACAAACAACCCATCCCAGCAACTCCCCTTCAGCTGGACCTGCCCTGCTGTACCATACCTGAGTGACTGACCCTGCCCATTGGAGAAGTAGGTGAAAAGTATCGTGCCCTCAGACGAGCAAACAACAAAGAACACACAGCCTGCCAGCTCAGACATAACCAAATAAAACAAAAAAGCAGGATGAAACAAACAAATCCACAATCAATAAACGAGGAAAATAACCACTGAATGCCCTGAAGAGAGCAGACAATATCAAAACATTTACTAAAACAAGACAGGATGGTTCCAGTAGGCGTCCAAAATAAAACACCAGATGACCTTCCAGTAAAAGAAAAGGCACTAGAACTACCTAATAGAGAATTCAAATCCCTAATATTCAGAATTATCCAAGGGTTGGAGCAAAAAGCAGACAAAAAGGAGGAAAACATAGACAAATTTATGAAAAAGGCAGACAAATTCATGGAAAATACAGACAAAAAAATGGAAGAATTCAAGAAAATAATAAAGGAACAATATGTTAAAATAAATTCATGACTACAAATGATACAAAAACAACAATTAGAAATTCAAAGATAAACAACAAGATTTCAGAAATGGACAGTGTCATAGAAGGGTTGAGGAGGAGGTTTGAAACGATGGAAGACAGGATCAGCGAAATTGAAGATAAACACTTAGATATGACACTGTTGGAGGAAAACTCAGAAAAAAGAATAAATAAAAATGAAGAAACCCTGAGAATTATGTGGGATATAATCAA
>NW_004444248.1:933680-940053 GCF_000243295.1 Trichechus manatus latirostris
GGGACAGTGTTGACATGTCATGGGGTTGTTAACCATTGTCATAGGGCAATATGTGTACTAACTGTTTAATGAGAAACTGTTTGTTCTGCAAACCTTCATCTTAGGTACAAAAAAAAAAGTATTATCTATGTGAGATCAAATTGACAACAGCATCTCAGAAGGTTTGATGGGAAGCCTAGGGGGCAGTGAGTTGAAGATAACGGTGATGGAATAATTTGGAAAAGGATAGTGAGAATAACAGCACAACTGGAAGAATATAATTGATGTCACTGAATTGTACATGTAGAAACTTTTGAAATGGTGTAACTTTGGCTATGTATATTTTCACCAAAAAAAAGGTCCTCCAAGGTCAAGAAGGGAGAGTGTTGACATGTAGAGGGATTGTTAACCAATGTCATAAAAAAATATGTGTACTGACTGGTTAATGAGAAACTATTTGTTCTGTAAACCTTCATCTAAAGTACAATAAAAATATTTTTTAAAAAGAACAGCTTAAGCAAGGAGGCAAGGAAGCAGAGAGGGGGGCAGATAGATGTCACACCACATGAGATTTTGAAGGAACCAAGAAACAGAAGGACCTTCTCCCAGAGTTAACAGAGAGAGAAAGCCTTCCTCTAGAGCCGGTGCCCTGAATTTGAACTTCTAGTCTTCTAAATTGTGAGAAAATAAATTTGTTCGTTAGAGCCACCTGTTTGTAGTATTTGTTATATCAGCACGAGATAACCAAAACATCTGTAAAGAGAAAATAAAATTAACATTCAGTTAATCCAAAAGGCAAGAAATGAGAAAAAATTAAGCAGGATATGTATATAGTGCAAAATACAACAGTGAAAATATATTCAAGTATATTAGTAATTACAGTAAATTAGTCTGTGGTCCCCGTGTAGTGCAAATGGTTTGCACTTGATTACTAACCTAAAGGTTGGCAGTTTGAACCCTCCCAGCTGCACCATGGAAGAAAGGCCTGGTGATCTGCTTCCACAATGATTACAGCCTAGAAAACGCAATGAAGTAGTTCTACTCTGTAAGAGAGTCACCATGAGTCGGAATCAACTCAAAGGCGATGGATTTGGTCTTGGTTTGGTGGTGAAGTAAAAATTGCCATAGATTCTTTGCAGCTCCATCCATGAAGTTATAGATGCTATTTCTCTATTCTTTGACTCTCACTGGCTTGTGACTTGCAGGTGAAGGGACACTGCTATTTCTAAGCAAGGAATCAAGAGGTCTTGCAGCTTCTGTTCTCACTCTTACTGCCCTGCAATCTCCCTGTGAAGACGTTTAGGCTACCCAACTTGAGAATGAAAGATTACATGGACAGAGAGGCTCATTATTAAGCATAATAGGACTTATTTCATCGTGAGAAAAAATTCAGTTCTTTGAGAAGTTATCATGATTCTAAGCTCATATGTACCTAATAATATATTCTCATAATTGAAAGAATATATTCTCATAATTCAAAGAAATATAGTAAAATCTACCATAATGGTGTGAGTTTCAATATACCTCTCTTCAAAAGACTATGTATCACTTATCAAGGGTGACCATCTGTCAGCATACACCAGTGCAGCTGTACTAATTCTTTATAAATCAAAAAAACCAAACCCATTGCCGTCGAGTTGATTCTGATTCATCATCATTTGATTCATCTATTCTGATTTGTGTAATATATACCATGCTGTTTGTTAATGCTTTGACAACACTCCCAATGGCAAAGCAATAAATTTTTTGAACAGTGATCTAAACAAGTTTTATTAAATGGACATATATAGAACTGTGTACTCCAGAAGTGAATTGTTCATATTCTTCTCAAGCATAGATCAATCTTTTTTTTATAAAAATTGCCTATGTTCTTGTCACATAGCAAACTTTAACAAATTTCCAAAGATTGGTGTTATATAGATTATATTTGCTGACCATAATGATGTTAAATTAAAAATCAATAATAAAAACATAACCAAAATGTAAATTAAATATTTGGACATTTAAAAACATACTTATAAGCAACTTATCAGTCAAAGAAGAACCATTAATGAGAATTTAAATATTGTTAGATGCAAAAATCCTAAAAATACAGAAAAACAAATTCAATTGAAGTCTGAATAATAACAATAAACATAAGTAAAATAATATATCTTTACTATATTGGGTTTTTCATAAAAACAAAAAATAATTTTAAAATTACAAAAACAATTAATGCAATTTATCACATTACCAGATTAAAAGAGGGAAAAAAACACACTTGATAATCTCAATAGAGGAACATAAATGTTTAGATAAAATAAACGTAATTATAAAACTTTAAACAAACCAGGAAAGAAATGGCCTTTATAAAAAAAAGATCTACCAAGAATATGTAGCAAACATTGTACTTGATGGTGAAACCCTCAAGTATTTCCTGTAAAATTAGTCGAGGAGGCCACACAGGGTAGTGCATAGTCTTCACTTCACAACCCAAGGACAGAGAAAGACAAGTAAAATAATGGAATCATACAGAAATACAATCTAGAACTTAGGTGTCGTTGCACAGACAATAGGAAAACAGATGCTGTTACCCAATTGGTTGTTATTTTGTAAAAATATTTTTTTTAAATGAATTTCTACCTTACACAAAAATTAATTCTGGGTGGTTGTTAGTTGCCATTGAGTCACTGATTCCAGCTCCTGGTGACCTCGTATGCAGAGTAGAACTGTTCCGTAGGGTTTTCAAGGCTGTGACCTTTTGGAAACATATCTCCAGACCTGTCTTTCGAGGTGCCTGTGGGTAGGTTCAAACTGCCTACCTTTCAGCTAGTTGTTGAGTGCTCAACCATTTGTGCCACCCAGGGGCTCCAGTCCTGAGTGGAGTATAATATTACATATGAAAAACATAACTGTAACTCTTTAGACCTCTGGTTCTACTCTGTACTATAGGATCCCTGTAAGCCAGAATCAACTCAATGGCACACAATAGCAACGACATTTTTAGATAAAAATAACCTCAGAATAAAGAAGTCGATCTTGAACAAAACACAAAAAGCACAGAAAAAAAAAGAAAAATATTGTTACATTCAATTATATTATACTTAAGAAGTTATTTATCAAACCATCAAGTAAGAATGAAGAGAAAATACAGCTGCAATGTATGTAGCTGATAATGTAATGGCATTCAGAATATATAAAGATCTTAAAATCAATAAGAAAGGATAAATCCCAATACAAATACAGGCAAAAACTATAAATGTGTCTTTCACAGACAATACAGAAAAAAGTGTAACATAGATTTTTAAAAAGCTCAATCTGTTTGTAATTTAGGCACATGGAAATTAAATCTACAAAATGATATTATTTTATGCTAACCAGATTACCAAAATTGTTTATAATATGCCAACATTAAGTATTTATGATCATGTGGCACAACAACTATTCTGCTATTCTCTCATTGTGAGTATAAATTAGTACAATCATATTGGAAATAAATTTGAACTTATCTAATATATTTGAGGATATGCCTGCCATAAGCTCAGCAATTTCATTCCTAGGATATTTGAGATACCCTTTATCTTAAAGTATTTTTTAAATTATACCCCTCCTTCAAGGTGCTCCAAAAAGTTTTTTCTATCATTACCTCAAATTTTTTTTTTTAATTACAACGTACCCATTAGCTATGATGTTGGAGATGTCCACTCTTCACAGCAGCAAGGTCTGTAATACAAAATAATTAAAATAAAATGCTCACTAAAAAAAGAATAGACAGAGAAATTTAGTTATAATAATAAAATGAAGTAGAATACAGCAGTTAAAATTAATAAGCTAGAACAATATGTTTCAACATGAATAGACCTCAAAAACATAAAATGAATTTTAAAAAAGCAAAGAACAGAGAAAAACTACATACAATATGGATAGCATCACATGTAATCAAAAGGCAAAACAAAAATATTTTTTAAAAGTAAATTACAAACAATAAAAAATAAACAGTTGCCACTGAGTCAACTCTAACTCACAGTGCCCGTATATGTGTCGGAGTAGAAATGTGTTCCCTTGTCTTTTCAATGGCTGATTTTTCAGAAGTAGATCACCAGGCCTTTCTTCCGAAGCACCTCTGGGTGGACTTGTGCCTCCAATCTGTTTATTAGCAGCTGAGAGTATTAACCATTTGCACCACTCAGACACTCTTTAAGGATAAATACACATAATACAAAGCAAAAACAAGGTCAGCTCTCAACATTAGAAGAAAGAAATATGCCACTGAGAAGTAACATACAAAAAATTTCAATGTATGGGCTAAAGTGTCCTTCTCAAGCTAGGAGGTAACTCTCTAAGTGTTCAATTTATTATGCTTTGGCTCTAGTTTATGCAATATATATATTCTTCTTTCACATAAATAAAATACTTCATAAAAATCCATCCATGGTAAAAAAAAAAAGTGATTATAAAATCATAAACAATCTAGATATTATCAATAGTCAATTTAATAAGTTAAATATATCCATAAAATGCAATTTTGTAATATCATTATAAAAAACTTATGCAAAACTATTTTTTAAATTATAGTCATAACATATATTTTATGCAGTTATAGAAAAGAATGTGTGATCTTGTTTGTGTAAAACTATAAATCAATATTTATGTGTATAGAATGCATTTAAAATCTGTAAAGTTGTCCACCAAGGTGTCTGCAGTATTTTTGTCTGAGTAGTAAACTTTCTTTTTAACCCTTTTGAGTATTGTTTGAGCTGTATACAAAAACCATACATCATATTCATAGCCAAAAAAAAAAAATATTTTAATTTTGAAACCATTTCAAACACATGCATTCACTTACACACACACACAAATGTGTAGTTAAAAGGAAGGTGGGTCTTTTAATCAAACTTCATCTACTTTACTTGCTAAGATGCCACAATTTAACATTAGACAGAACTGGATAAGAATTCAAGTTCCACCATATACGAGTTGTATGACTGTACGCAGTGCATTGAAACTATTTTAACTTAACAGCATTTTTAACAGGGTTAAATAACAATTTATGACTTACATACAGGAGTCATTCACTAAATATAAATTCTTTTTATAATTTAGGCTTACACTATTCTACTAGCATAAATGTAAATGCAAACAACCATAGCTCAACTATTACCTTGTAGATGGGTAAAAATAAAATCTACAAGGCTAAAACCTTAAAAAATATGATATTGTAGAGAGTTCCGGCAAAATGGCACTCTAGGCAGAAGCACCACGCCGTCCCTCCACAGCAAAAATCTGAAAAACTAAGCCAAACAGAGAATACAACAATCCTAAAACCCTAAAACATCAAATGAAGAGAGAAAGAAATCAGCCAAGCACCAAACAGAGTGAGAAAACTGACAGAGAACAGAGAGCGAGGAGAGATTCATGCAGAGGTCCCCTACCAGCTAATGCAGTGTGGATCCACCATCTTGGACTCCTATCAGAGACCAGCAAATGGGGGTACGAGAAAGCAGCCTCATGGAGTGTCCAGCAGGAGACAAAACAACTGGTAATTTGCGGTGTGCATTTTTCCACCCCCCACCCCTCTTCGCCCTGGTTCGGCCTCCTCTGCTTCCCGCGGCCACAATCTCTTGACTGGGAAGCGCTGGCTGCTTGGATTCCACACACCCAAGCGGGCGGCTCTCTGGGTGCCATTTGTTGGCTGCTAGTGTTGCTTTTTTTTTCTGCTTCTTTTGATTTCTCACTTGCCTCTCACCACCTCCCCCTCCTTTCACTTGAGTCCCTGGCTCTGTGCGCCATCTTTGCTTCTTCCTGAGGAGCTCCAGAGCACTGGCAATTTGTGATATACACTTTCCCACTCTCTACCCTTCTTCACCCACACCCGGCCTCCTCTGCTTCTTGCGGACACAGTCTCTTGTCCAGAAACACCACCCCGCACAAGCTGGCTCTCTGAGTGCCATTTGTTGGCTGCTGGTGTTGCTTTTTTTTTTTTCCTGCTTTTTTGGATTTCTTGCTTCCCTCTCGCCACCTCCCCCTCCTTTCGCTAGAGTGCCTGGCTCCGTGCGCCATCTTTGCTTCTTCCTGAGGGTCTGCGGAGCTCCATTCGAGTGTGGAGCTGCTTCTCTGTCTGGGCTACCATGCTGGTGGGATCCCGGGGCTTTTGTTCATTTTGAATTGTTTGTTTGTTTTCTTTTCCTTTTCTTGAGTAGGGAGCCCTTTCTGGCCAGGTGGAACTGCATGTCAAGGAACTCCCCTTCAGCTTTCACAGATGTGCAGAGGGATCCCTGAGAGCATTTCTTTTTCATTGGTTTTTTTTTTTTTTTTCCTGTTTTTTTGGGGGGCCTTTCTTGTTCTTTTTTTTTTCTTAATTTTTAATTTGTTTTGTTTTCTTTTCCCTCTTTTTCCCTTTTTGTCTTTCTTCATT
>NW_004444248.1:942312-972603 GCF_000243295.1 Trichechus manatus latirostris
GGGGTTGTTAACCAATGTCATAAAACAACATGTGTACTACTGTTTCATGAGAAACTATTTGTTCTGTAAGCCTTCACCTGAAGTACAATAAAATATATTTTAAAAATATATGATATTGTGTAACTATGGTTATATTTTGCTTGGTTTTATGTAATAGAAAATACAAACTTAAAAATGTTAAATGGACTGAAATGTATAGCCACTATAAATTTTGACTATTGACTCCTGATTTTAATAATAAATATTATGTATGTTGTCAATATATACATTAATGTATTGAGATATATTTGCTATATTTATATATTGAAACTAAAATACATGAAAAAGTCTTACATAGGAAAAATATTACCTACCCACCACAAAACTTCTGGTCAAATTAAGTAACTCAATGGACATATCCTCAGATGATTATGCCTACATGTGACATCAAAATATTTTATCTACTTGGTGTTCAATCTTCCTGAGTATTTGGCATCATATGGGCCAAGCACCTGGATGATTAAAGTTAATTTTGAGTAAATTCACTGAACTGGCCAGATACATGTTTTTCAGAATACAGGCAGAGCTTTATATATTGTTGAATTATTAATTACCTCCCTTCCTCTCAACTTTCTAGAAAGCAGAGAAATTGGTCCAGATCTCATCACTTCATGAAGGCCAGTGCTAAGTCTCTGGAAATTCTTACTGCAAACTATAAATCAATTAATCAGTCAATTAATGAAGAGCAAGAAGTGCATTCAAGACCAAAATCAAAACCCTTTGCCGTTGAGTCCATTCCGACCCATAGAAATTCAAAGCAATATGGAGGTAAATAGGTTCAGGAGGATAGAAAAAGGAAGGAAGGAAAGAGAGAAGGAGGGGAGGGACTCAATTCTGACTCATAGCGGCCCTATAGGACAGAGTAGAACTGCCCCACAGGGTTTGCAAGGAGCAGCTGGTGCATTCGAGCTGTCAACCTTTTGGTTAGCAGCCGAAGCTCTTAACCACTGTGCCACCAGGGCTCCGCAGGGAATGGTAGAAGAGGGGGGGCAGAAAAAGAGGCGGGGGTGCTGGAAGTCAGCAAACTAGGAAATCACATCTTAAATTGTTAAATTGAGCCTTTGTCTATGCTTCCCTTTAATGTAGATTTTAATGATTGCCTTCATATATCAAGATCTTTTTTTAGTCTACATGTACTTGTTTTTTCAATTCGGTAGTAAAAAATTATATAATGGGCTTATATAGATCCAAATGGGACTGGAAACACCAGGATCACAAATGTATGTCAACACGGACAGATTCTTAGTTTTCTGAGCCCAAAACATTCTCAATTCTAATTATTTTTGGCATAGAATGCTGAAAGGAAGAAGTACATCTCAGTTTAGCTGTTTTCTTGGCACCAACAGTTGAACTGTTGAAAGCATAAGGATTTTTTGTAGAATTTTATCTTTTCCAGGTCAGTTTGCTTAGAAATATGCATATGTCTTACTTAACACCTTCCGTGATACCAAAAGAGAGTATCTCCTGATATTAAAAGATAGAAAACATAAAACTTCACAAAGATTCCAACACCTCCTACTAAGATTCTATTCATTTTGGGCTTGCGTTTCAAAATTGGTACATTTTGAAGACCCACTGAGAAAGAGAGAGAATTGCATGGGATAAAGTAACAGATACATTCTGTTTAGAAAAAAATTCAGCCATTTTACAAACAAGCTGCTAATTAAATTCTTCTAATTAAAAAATATCTTTTAGCCTTTTCTCATCCTCTTTTCTTTCCTTCCTGACCACTTCAGCTCTAGCCATTTGGTGGGCAGAGCAAGGCAGGCAGCCATACAGATGGGATGGGAAGCAGAAACCATGGTGGCCCAGAGTTGGGCATTACAGTCAAGTGGATGTAGGAGAGCTGTGTGGTTCAGGGTGTCAGAGCCTGTGCAGAGTCAAGAAAACCTACACAGGGGGCATCCCAGCATAGGAGAAAGCCCAAAGTGAGAGCCCAAGTGAGGTGAGGAAGGTATGAGGCAGAGTCAGGTGTGAAGATTCTATCAGCAGGGTATGTGAGCCTGCGTGGGATTGGAAGGACATCCATGTCAAGGGTCAACCTGGCATTAGATGTGGGACTGCAAGTAGAAAGAGAAGGACATTCATACATGGGGCAAACTTATGTGGGGTGTCAATGCCCAAGCAAAGTGAGAAGGACATCCATTGTGGGAGGGGTGCATAGCCTGAACTCAGGAATGACATGCCAAGGAGGATGAGGAGGGTACCCATGCAGAGGGGCACCTGGCATGGGGTGTCAGTAGCGAGAAAAGCAAGTCCACATGGTGAGGATGGGGAGTGGCAGCCCAGCTCAAGATGTTGAAGCCCAAGTAGGATGAATGAGGAGGGCACCCCCTTAGACGGGAGGCCTGGTGCAGGTTTTCAGAGCATGAGCATGCTGAGGAATGTGTGTACACAGCCCAACAGAGTGTCAGAGCCTGAAGAGGGACAGGACAGCTTCCATGCCTGAGGCAGCCCAGCATGGGGTTTTGGAGTCCAAGGCGGGTGAGAAGCACGTCTGCATGGGGGAGGCACAGCATGGAGTGTCAGAGCCTGAGTAGATGAGGACAGATTGCATCAGTTTGCTACAGGGTGTGGTAGGAAGAATTTGTCACATTATTGATGCATCAAGTATAATAAACAAAAAACCAAACCCGTTGCTTACTCATAGCGACCCTATAGGACAGTGTAGAACTACCCCATAGGGTTTCCAAGGAGCACCTGGTGGATTCAAACTGCCAACTTTTGCTTAGCAGTGGAGCTCTTAACCACTGTGCCACCAGGGCTCCATAAATGTAAAAGTGTACATATAATGTTTATGTTCCTCTATATATGTAGTGTGTATATAAGTATATATATGAATACATTTATTCCTTATCTCTGAGAGTCTGTGGGAACAGCAAAACCTCAATAGCAACAAACACCCCCAAGGTCTAGTGCTGGCTTCTAAATACTATTCTCTACTAAAAGGAACAAGGGCTCCTCAGAGAAATACAAAGTGAGCCTGAAATATATGAAAACAAAGAAGTCCTCAAAGAATGGTGGGGAAATGTTAAAAGAAAACAGATCCTAGCTTGAAAGGGTTCCCACTAGCTCTATCAGGAATAATTAGAACATCAAAATAAATATTGATACTAACAGATCAAAACACACTGAATAAAATAAAAACTTATAAATCCATGCTAATATTAATTTATTAAAAAATTAAAAACAATATTTACATCAATTCAAAGTAACTGGCTATTAAATATGGATTAATTACAAAGGGGAAAACAATAGCTTTACAATGGAGAAGCCTTACACACATCATCTTAATCAAGAAATTAGAGTAAGCATCATGAATAATGGGATAAATCAAAATTGTGTGGCACCTGCCATAGATGCATAATATGAATCTAATCGCGAGAAAATATCAGACAAACCCAGACAAGGGATAATCTGCATAACTTTAGGAGTTTCAATCTGAGGAAAGTCAAGGACAGACTGATGGATAATTCCAGACTGAGATATAAAAACTAAGCATGATGTGTGGTTTAAAACTGGATCCACTTGTCATAATGGACATAAATGAGACTATTAATGTAACCTGTATGGAGTCTGATGATTGGATGGTAGGAATGTATCAGTATTAATATTCTGATTTTGATGGTTGTAAAGTGATTATAAAAGAGAATGTCCTATATCTGATAAGGGTTTAATATCCGGAATATATAAAGAACTGCAACTTCACAACAGAAAGACAAAAAAAAAAAATTAAGAATGGGCAAAGGACTCGAACAGACATTTCTCCAATGAAGAAATACAAGTGGCCAACAAGCACATGAAAAGATACTCAACATAATTTGTCATTAGGGAAATGCAAATAAGATATCACTTCACCTCCATTAAGATGGCTATTATTTAGAAAGAAAGAAAGAAAAACAGTAAGTGTTGGTGAGGATGTGGAGAAATTAGAACCCTCATCCATTTTTTGTGGGTCTATAAAATGGTACAGCTGCTGTGGAAAACAGGAGATTCCTCAAAAAAGATGAACATAAGAATCAGCAATTCCACTCCTAAGTACATGCCCAAAAGAATTGAAAGCAGGAATGTAAACAGATACAAGTATACCAGTATTCACTGAAGCACTATTCACAATAGCCAAAAGGTAGATACAATCTAAATGTCCATCTACAGATAAACAAAATGTGGTACATACATGCAATGAAATATTACCCAACCATAAAGAGAAATAAAGTCCTGTTACATGCTACAAAACGGATAAACCTTGAAAACATTATGGTAAGTGAATTTAGTCAGTCACAAAAGGACATATACTGTATGATCCCACTTACAAGAAATATCCAGAATAGAAAAGTGTATAGAGACCAAAGTTTATTAGTGGTGACTAGAGAAGAGAGAGAGAAAGAAAAAGGGAGTCTTCGCTAAGGGGGCACTGAGCCTTTGTTAAGGGTGAAGGAAAAATTTGGAAACAAATAATGGTGATGATTGAATGACATGATGTACGTAATTAATGTCACTGAATCGTACATGTTGAAATGGTAAATGTTTTGTTATATATATATATTTACCACAATAAAAAGGAGAGCGAGAAGGAGAAAGAGAGCAAGAGCGCGAGAGATAATGTCCCTGTTTGTAGTAAAGTATTTTAGGGTGAAGGACATCAAATTAAGAAGTCACACGTCAAGTCTAATTTTGGCATTCATTTGTCTTTCTTTTACATATTGGCAATTTATATTTGAAATTATAAGATCAGGAATACATACTCATGTCTCTTTTGCCAAGATGAGACTCCTTTAAAAACTCAAAATGGAACTACATTCAATAGAAACTCTGCCTCTTTCTGCTCTAGATCTCTTTGATGCATCCATTCAAGATGGATCCCTTTAGGTTTCATTGTTCATTTTAAATAGAGCATGTAGATAAGGTTTTCCTAGGTGAGTTGTGCTTGGGTTCCTCTCTAGTTTGACTTTGTGTTACAAAAGATGACTCTTCTCAAACCTTCTTCTGGAAGAGATTCAGGAGTCTACTCAACAGGAAAAAATAAATATCACTGATCTCCTCTTTGACGGAAATTGTCTGGAAGTAAAGCTATTGAGAGAGGAACTGAAGGAAATAGCTGTATTCATATAAGTATAAAATAAGGAAAAGTGAGAAAGTCTGTCCACTACACAGAAGACAGATCCACAAAACTCCAAGTGCCAGACATAAAACTACGTGGCAACATGAACTGTTATTTTTTTATCTAGTTATCTGTGGTCTTAGAAGCAAAATATATAATAAAACCTCCAAAATAGAATATTAAAAATAGGAAGAGATCTGGAAATGATGTATTTCTTCATTCAATATAACATAAGGAAGAAGTGAAGCACCCAAGACATTTATTTTAGAAGAAGATTACTTATGAGAACATAGCAATAATCTTCAAATACCTGAAGCAGTATTATGTGGAAGAAGGGAGAATTAGGACAAATAAATGGAAATTAGACAAATATCTTCTCAGCTAAAAAAAAAAATCAGACTGAAATTTTCCATAATGGAAAAGGCTGCTTAGGCAAGTGATTAGTTCATGGCGCATAGTCACAGTATAGATAATTGCTTGATAAAAGTGGTATAAAGGATTCAAGCAGCAGGCTCGTCATAGAAATCTGTGATATGGAAGGTCACTTTTCATCTTAATAATTCTATAATTTTATATATCCAGATACCAAAACTATCATAAATAAACTAGTGACTCCAAATTTCATATATAAATGTGAACTTAGAAGATATGTATCACACACTTGATTGCTAAAGGTTATTATATAAATAAGGTCATTTTTTTTCCTAAAATTAATCTCTTGCAAAGACAAGCTGTGGTGAAACTTCATAAATCCCCCAAAATAAGTCTGTAAATGATAAACACAACAGAAATTATGTACTTGAGGGCAGACATTGATTGAAAGGAAACATGTTGGCTTTTGATATATTGTGTTGAATAGTGGCTCCACTGCCGAGTTATATTCATTGTCCTGAAGCTAGTCAATTTCACATTACAGTAACATGAGTAAAAATCACTTCTTCAATACCCTTATATTGTAGGAAATCGTGTTTTTTTCCCTTAATCATCTTTAGAAAGTGACATTCAAGGACAGTCGTGTTTGGAAAAACAGAGCATGACAAATTGCATTACGTCTTCAAATCATGCCACAGAGTTAGAAGAACAGGTAAGCAGGTGTCTTTATGCAACTTGCATTTGAGAACTAATTTATAATGGCGATGTATTATTTAGAACGTGTATAATTTATCATTAGTACACCATGCACTGCTCAAATTGTGTTAAGATTAATGTCTGTGTCCCTGTGACAACAAATTTACCATTAAAAATCAAATTCTTCCATTCTTTTAACATTTTACTGACATAACATCTAATATCTGGGTATTTGAAAAAGTGCATGACAAGATAAATTTCTTGCTTTTCATATGAATGTTTATATAATGAGCTTAACATTTCTTTAGGCAGAATTGAACCATCATAAAAATATATGCATATATGTATGTAAACAGAGACATAAATAAGGAAAATGTCTTAACCAAAAGTCTGTGGTTGGGTTGGAAATATAATTTATGAATTTAAGAATTTGCAATGTATACACATGTGTGTCGTCAAAACTAGACTCATAAACCCACAAATTGTGAAGCTGGCAAAAAGATGACAAGGAAGAATGTCAGATCCAAATCCAGAATAATCATTTATGTTTATTAAGTTTTCAGACACATGTAATGGAATCACCACCAAGAAACTGATTAGTCCACACTATGTATGATGCCATATCAAGAGTTCATAGTTTCTGGTAAATTGGGTACTCAGCAGTGGTGATAGCCAAGTTGTGACAAAGTGCTATTTAAACAGGGCATAACTTCATGACCTCATTGTTCATTATACTGAGCAATCAAGTTTATAGAAAAAAGAAGATCGCTGATCTCTGCAGAATAGGTTGTTCTGTCCACTTGATTTGAGACTCTACAGAGGTGACTTTTTGGTAAATATTCACATGGGATATGCAAATGTTCATTTCTGGGTCTATTCCAAAATATCTATCTCCATAATCTTCCCAAAAAACGAAACAAATCCACTGCCATCGAGTTGATTCCAACTCATAGCTGTAAGCTTCTATGGAGGCAGACCGTCACATCCTTCTCCTGCGAAGCCGCTGGTGGTTTTGAACTGCTGACCTTTCGGTTAGTAGTCGGTCGCTTTAACCAGTGTATGACCAGGGCTCCTTATCTACCTCCATAACTCTTTCCAATTTTTTCTTCCTAAAATTATTAATCCCAAACCCTCTACCATCTTGCAAAATTGTCCATTCCCTATATTAGAACTAGTATAATCCCTGATGTCGATCATCTTCAGAGTCTATGAACTCCTGGTACCATATATACCACTTAATGCTGAAATGCTGAATGAAACATTTAAATTTTCCACTGGGTAGACAGAATAACGATTATTTCATGATGGACATCTTGCTGTACATGGAGACCTTGGAATGTTTGGTCACTTGTTGACCCATGGTCAGGCATTTTATCTTCACCGGAGACAGGAGGAGTTTCTCCAAAATGAATCTATTAAAGAGGGTATGACCTTTTCCCAAAACACAGAGGCCTTAGTAGTAAATCTCCCATCTGCATTTACCATGGACTTATGTGAACCTGTTTGATACCTCCAATATCTAGTCAGTCATAAGATTCAGGTGACTAAGCAGTGGTATTGCATTCTAAACCAGCTGGAAGGACTTATTTTGCTCCAGAACCAAATCAAACCTGGAAACTTTGCTGATTAAATCAATCAGAAAGAAAGCATCTAAAATGGTTTCCCACTGACTTCGGCATATGTCTTTCTAAGTGGTAGGGAGCACAAGCCTCCTTTATTTTGGCCCTTTATTTTGAACAAGAATGTCCTGGGCTACTAGAATTTTACTTACAGTAGAGATACCTCATGCTATTCCTACCTTATTTGTCTCCCAACTCCGGTTATGCAGGTCTAATCAAAAAATAATGATTAAAGCTAACATTTACTGAACTCTCACTATGTGCAGGAGCCCTGGTGGCTCAGTACTTAAGGGCTTCGAACCAAAAGGTCAGCAGTTCGAACCCACCAGCCACTCCTTGGAAACCCTGTGGGGCAGTTCTACTCTGTCCTGTAGGGTCGCTGTGAGTGGGGATTGACTTGACAGCAACAGGTTTACTATGCGCCAGTTACTCTTTAAAGGCCTGAGCACTTTAAATATACTAACTCATTGGATCCTCGGAATAACTCCATGTAATAGCTACCATTACTAACTACAATTTATCAATAAAAAAAATGGAACACAAAGATTTTCAAGTCATACAACTAGTAAATAGTAGAGCTCAGTGTAGACTTTTTTTTCTCCCAAGTCCATACTTCTTTTTTTAAACTTCTTTTCACTTTATTTCCCCTTTTCTTTTCTCCTTTTTATCAAACCCACTATGTCAGACTTACAAACATATTTCTCTGAAAATATGATAGTTCAAATTTGTCTTAGCAAACATTCCTAATTAATGACTTGAAGAGTGTGGTTTTCATCCTGATTTATTTTCCCCTACACTCTACTAACTCCATTTTAACTTTGAAATCTTAGACTCAACATGAAGAGTAAGTAAATTAATGCAAGGGTATTGCCAGTATAAGTAAGACACATCAATGAATTTTACCCAGTCAGAAAATGATATATTTACTTTTCTAATGTGTTGAGAAGGTTGAAATAGTCCACCAAATGTCATTGGGGAAAAAAGTTTTCCCTAGAAATTTTCAGGGATGTAAACTTAAGGCATACTTTAGTAATGGATGCTCATTTATATCTAACATGCTTTTGAATTTCTTTTATTCACATTTTCTCCCCATTAGGTATCTCAATTTTATTCCCTATGAGTATGACAAGATGCAAGAACTAGGTTATACTTTTCAGTGAATATCATGGACCACTCTCCATTTCACCAGCTTCTCCTAAGTTAAACTATTGACCTTCTGAACAGAGAATAATTTTTTTTCCCAAGTGATTTGTCCGGAAAATCCCTGTGATGGATCAGAGATTAGTGCTAGTGACAAGCTGATGATAATATAGTCCTTGTCTAAGAATGTTGTGTTTAGTGCCAGAGTGAGTCATATTAAATTGAAGGTCTCCTTCTGTCCTCCCTACATCATGTGCCAAATGTTCCTGTAGGCATAATCACTCACTCACCCACTGCTTAGGCAGTGATAGGTAATTAAAATGGCAACATATAAATAGGATGAGAAAATGTGAATTCTCATCAGAGAATAACAACTCGTGAAATATTGCAAAGCCCATCTTATTACATTTGTTTTAAATTTTAATCAAGCTTGATAAAGCAAATGTTTACAAAAGACCTAAGCTACCAACGTTAGAAAAATGAATATCAACATATTTTTATAAATGAGTGTAAATCCTATTTATATTCATTTAGCAAACACAGGTAACATTTATTGAGCGTCTACTGAGCACTAAGCACTTTATCTATAGGGTCGCTATGAGTCTGAATCGACTCAACAGCAATGGGTTTGTTAGTTTTTTGTTTTTTTGTTAGCACTGAGTGAGTTGGGATCGACTCTACAGCATTGGGTTCGGTTTTTTGGAAACATTGCATACATAGTATAGCCCTAAAAATATGAATAATGATTGTATTTGGGAGGTGAGATATCAAGTGATTTTTAAGATATATTTTCTAAATTTCCAAGTTTTTTTCATAATGACTTTTTTACAATTACTGAAAGTCTCTAATTTTTAAAACTACAACCTTCAAAGTATAAAAATATACACGGAATCTTTCATTTTGCATAGCACAAGATTTCCTGAAGACTCCAAAAGGAGCAATATTAACTCAATTATTATTAATCAGTTTATATTTTTGTTTACCAAACAATAAAACAAATACTATCTAAGTTACTAAATAGCAATGCTGCAGGAATAGATTTCAGGCAGGACTAAAATTCTAGTCTATTAGGAAAATGTGTACTGGGAAAAGGACCCAAGTGTCATTTTTTATTGGGAATTCCGAGTCTTTTATTCTCACTGGGATGCTAGTCACTTTTGACTGAGTGAAAAATGACTTTTGGTTCACATATCTGTAGTAAACCCTTAGGATCATTGTACCCGGTGAGCAACTAGCCAGTTTCCAGATTACTTAGAAGAGCCCAGGAGGGTATATCAATCCTTGTGAGAAAGACAATGGGAAATTCTTGAAGAATCTGATAAGATTCTTATCAGGTGGTATCATGAGCAAAGATGGCACCTTGCTGGGACCTAAAGCAAAGAACTCTTTCAAGTCTGTAAGAAGTGTTACTGTGTTTTCAGCTCTGTGAGCTATCTTTTATCCTTCCTCAGTTTAAATGAACATATGGTTTTGGCTGTGAATACGGCATCTTTCTATCATTTACACCACTATTTCATCGGGACAGCAGTCTACATTTTTGTTTGTTTGTTTTTCATTACTTATTTATTGTACATTATCCACGTTAGAGTCAAAAAATTCTAACCTTTTGAATTATTTAACCTACTGATTATTCATATATTTATGTATGTAGTGGATGTTTGTTCATTTTCTTCCCAGAAGCATCTCCACCTTTCCCTATTAACAGCCCTTATTTCTATTTCAAGGAGCCCTGGCAGCGGAGTGGTTAAGTTCTAGGCTGCTAACTGAAAGGACAGTTCAACCCACCAGCTGTTCCATGGGAGAAAGATGTTGCAGTCCTAAAGATTACAACCTTGGAAACCCTATGGGGCAGTTCTACTCTGTTCTTTATGGTCACTATGAGTCAACTGGATGGCAAAGGATATTTCTATGTTGGAAAGCTAAATGTACACCGAATCCTGCAGTGGCACACATGACTCAGGCTATGCCAGTTAGGCATTCCATTCTTCTGACCATCGTGATAGGTTCAACAGTAGGCATTAAACCTGATCCTGTCCACTCAAAGTGAGATCTGTGACATTGCCTGGGAATACTGGATAAAAAGATTTCCTCTTATTCCTAAAATAATAGACATGTTTTTGTTTGTGTTAGTTACCATAGAGTCTTTTCCAATTCATGGCAACCCATGTGTGAAAAGTAGAACTGCTCCATAGGGTTTTCAAGGCTATATTCTTTCGGAAGTAGATTACCAGGCCTGTCTTCTCAGGGCCTTTGGGTAGGCTGATGATCAAGCACTTAACTATTTGCACCACCCAGGGACTGTAAAAATTCTATGTGTGTGTAGAGAGAGAAAGAGAGAAGGAAGCAAGAAGAAAGGAAAGAAGGAAGGAAGGGGAGAAGGAAGGAAGGAAAGTTAGTTTATTAATGAGTTGTATTTTTTTCTTGAAAACAAATGCATTTATACTTATATAAATTACCAACATTATAAAAAACATTTTTAGAAATTAAAAATATTTAAGAACCTTCATATGAAAATGAAAATTTAAAACTAAATCAGTAGTAGATGGACATCACTGAATCAAAGCTAGATATGACTTATTCAGGTGTCCTTACTATGTACATGAGTACCTTGCTCACTCTTAATTTAATTATTAAATTTTTATTTCTTTTGTTATATGGAAAGATAATGAGTTACAAGATTCCATCATTGTCTTATTTCTTATTTGTTTCATCTTTATTTTTTGAGATAGCATCATTTCTTTTAGCTAATATTATAAACTTGAATTTGGAGGTTAAATTTTATACTTTAAAACTTCAAACCTGATCTCAGAAAAAGCTTTAACTTTGATTAAATTATAAACAACTTTTCTATTTGCTTATAAACTTGCATACGTCCCACTGGCTATAAATATGCGGGTTAAAATGCCACCTTCTTTCTGTAACTTCTCACCTCCCACAGCAAGCTAAAGAAATGGCTTTTTCATCTTTCCCCATTATAGCATTTGATAAGTACATAACACTGTATATTCTATTTATTTTTCTGCATGTCTGTCTCTCCTTCTGGAATGCAAGCTCCCTGATGATGAGGACTATGGCATATTGATCTCAATATCCCCAGGACTTAACATTATTCCTGACACATAGTAGGCACTCAATAAATGTTGAATTCTGTTCAGAGTAAACCAAAGAGACCTAATTTATTTGTTTTGGTTTACGCAGTGAAAAAATTACCTTTGCTAGTCTTCTCTTTCACTTCATAAGTAACATTTATGCTATGCAAACATCGATTGAGACTGAATTTGTTATGATCTTTCAGGAGAAAAGAAAAAACTATGTGAATAAAGGAACCGTCTTGGACATTCCAGGCCTAGCAGACCCAAGGAACCCATTTAACAGTTAGAGCCAAAGCTCCAGAGATATCTAGCCTTGTAGTCAATAGCACTTGAGGCCCCAATCACTGTGGAACAGAAACATACTGTATTTGCTGGACCCTACCCAAACTCCTGACTCCCAAAATTATGAGTATGACAAAGTGGTTGTTGCTTCATGTTACGGTGCAGTTTGTTAGACATAATTGGAAATTGGCACAACCTATGAAAAAAATTTAAAAAAATGGTATAAACATAAGTTTTGATAAAGATATTATTTTAATGACAAAGGTTATTCTTCAATATAGCAGTCACTGATTATTTCCTTCTAATCATCTAGAAAGAAAGCTATCTTCTTGAAAGCACTGCACATGTGCTGGATTTGTTGCCCCATCTAAACAGGAAATGAAGCTTCTAGGACACCTGAGGTATAACAGATGGCCTGCCAAACATAATCAAGGCTTGTCCTTACCCATATAACTGGACTAGTGATCCCTGAAGCTCAGCTGGTTCCAATAGGATTTAGTTATATGTGTTCAACAATATTTAAGGGATTTCAGGATCCCATTTCTCTAGAAAACAAAGCAAGCAAGGGTTAGAAACAAAAGATGATTTGGTAAACCACATGGAGATATCTATAAATATCACACACAAATGTATATGTTCCGGGTATTTCCAAATCTTTCACATATTAATATTAAAATATAGTGGTGATAACTAGTCCATATCACATATACTGTGGGAAATACAGAACCCTATATGGCGAAGAATATTGAATATACCCCCAAAAAATGTGTGTATCAGTTTAGCTGGGCCATGATTCCAGGTATTGTGTGGTTGTCCTCCATTTGTGATTGTAATTTTATGTTAAAGAGGATTAGGGTGGGGTTGTAACACCCTTACTAAGGTCATTCCTGATTCAATGTAAAGGGAGTTTCCCTGGGGTGTGGCCTGCACCACCTTTTATCTTACAAGAGATAAAAGGAAAGGGAAGCAAGCAGAGAATTGGGGACCTCAAACCACCAAGAAAGCAGTGCTGGGAGCGCACTGGGAGCAGAACAAGTCCTTTGGGCCTGAGCTTCCTGTGCTGAGATGCTCCCAGACCAAGGTAAGACTGATGACAGGGACCTTCCTCCTGAGTCGACAGAGAAAGCCTTCCTCTGCAGCTGATGCCCTGAACTTGTACTTCTAGCCTACTAAACTGTGAGAAAATAAATTTCTCTTTGTTAAAGCCATCCACTTTATGGTATTTCTGTTATAGCTGCACTAGAACACTAAGATACATCGACTGCCAAAAGAAGGAACAAATTTGTCTTGGAAGAAGTACAACCAGAGTGCTCCTTAGAAGCAAAGATGGTGAGACTACGTCTCACATACTTTGGACAAGTTATTGGGAGGGATCAGTCTCTGGAGAAGGACATCATGGTTGGTAAAGTAGAGGGTCAGTGAAAAAGACGAAGACCTTCAACAAGATGGATTGACAGTGGTTGCAACAATGGACTCAAGCGTAACAATGATTGTGAGGATGGCGCAGGACTGCGCAGTGTTTGGTTCTGTTGTGTATACGGTTGCTATGAGTCAGAATCAATTCGAAGACACCTAACAACAGCAAAAACAACATATTCTCTACTAAAAAAAAAAAAAACAAAATCAAATAGTCCTTTTATTTTTTTTATTGACCACCTTATTTTCTCTGTAATAAATTATGTTGGAACTATTCAAAAGGTTAGCATAATTATTGCGTTTATAATCATTCCATTTCCTATTTATGTATTCAATTAGTATGTCACTAAATTGTATCATCCTGACATCTGATTGAAAATAAACATTTCATACATCATCTAGGTTTTTCTAACATTTGGCAGTATAAAGAAAATTCCCAATGATTGACAAGGTATTTCCCATACTATCTATATGTAAGCACTCATGCAATAAACATTAAGTGCCTAGAATTTGCCATGCACTATGTCAAAAACTAAAGATACAACTGTGAACAAAATAGTGTTTTTGTCCTAATGGAGTTAGAACCTAGTTTAGGATTCAGATGTTACTCAAAATCCGTGAAAAAAAAATTCTATAAAGGAAAATAATAAGAGCTATGACAGCATATGATAGGAGCATATATTATGGAGTCAAGGAAGGATTCCCTAAAGAAATGACTTTTCACCTAAAGCCTGAAAGATGAGTGAGGATGACCTAGGCCAAAGCAGGTGGGAAAGTGACTAGTCTTCTAGGCTAGAAAAAGAGTAAATGAAAGGCCAAGATGTGGGAGAGAGCACAGAACACTCAAAGAACTGAAGGAGGCAGAGGCTGATGTTTAGAGGAGAGTTGTATAGGACATACCTATAGAAATAGGCAGTGGCCAGAACTCTCAGGGCCTAGTAGAACCTGATAAGGCCTGGTAAAATCAAAAAGGCCAAATCCATTGCCACAGAGTTGATTCAGACTCATAGCAACCCTCTAGGACACAGCAGAACTGCCTCATGTGGTTTCCAAGGCTGTAAATCTTCATGGAAGTAGACTGCCCCATCTTTTTCTTATGGAAGTTGGTGTGCTTGAACTGTCTACCTTTTGATTAGCAGCTGAGCACTTAACCACTGTTAAGTGCTCCAAGGCCTGGTAGAACCAGGTAAAAAATATTTGTTCTGTTAGAAATGCAAGGCATTGGAGAATTTTAGACAGAGGACTAACATGGTACGATTTGCATTAGAAATTCAATTAATAGATAATGTGGAAAATAGATTGAAAGGAGGTAAGAGAGGAAATGAGTAAATAATTTTGGAGGTTATGCAATATTCTATGTTGTAGATGGTGGTAGCCTCTAGTATGTTATTGGAGGATAAAAAAGATAAATAGATTCAAGATGTTTGTAGAAGGTGGAATTATCTACATTTTGTACTGATTTTGAAATGGCAAGTAGGAAAGAAAGTTCTTGAAGTATTTAGGCTTGAAAACTGTAAACATAAAGGTGGCTCTTCACTGAGTTAAGAACACTGGAATAAAACTCGATATGATGTGGGAACATTTTACTGTGTCACCATCTTGTATTTGTGGGCCTTGGGGTCATCCTTTTAGAGATGGGAAATCAGTACCTGAATATATAAGTCCAGAGCTCACAGACATTGTCAGGGTTAGGCATAAATATTTGAGAGCCATTGTATCGGTAATAATTGAAGCTGTTGTAAAGATGAAAACACAGAAAGGGGGAATATGGAATGAGAACAGAAGCTGGCTTTCAGTATCCTGACGTTTAAAAGCTAAATGGAAGAGCATAAGTCAGCAAAGGAACTGGAAAAGTGAGGCCATAGAGTCTGGAGAAAACCCAGGATAGTAATATGGAAGTCAAAGGAAGCAAACGTTTCAAGGTGCATATGTTCAACCCTGTCAAATCCTGCTAAAAGATTAAATATCATTGCCTGTAGCTATATGGAAGTCACTGGATATCTCAGTGAGAGGCCTGTTAGTGAAGTTGGGAGTGGTAATATGAAATCTAGATGAGTGAGTTGAGGAATACATTTGTGGTTAGAAATTGAAGACACAGTATTCAGACAACTCTTGAGAAATGTGGATGTGAAAAGGAAATCATAAATAAAGCAATGCTGGAGGGAAATGTGGAATTGAGGAGGTCGTGTGCCTGGGTGTGTGTGTCTATGTAATGTGTATATTTAGATTAGAAGAACTAGAGTATGCTTGAATGTTGATGGCATTCAACTTTCAGGATTCGGTAGGGAGGAAGATGCTGAAGACAGAAAAAATGGGAAGAGCAATTATAGAGTAAGGATCTAGAAAAAGCAAGCAGAAACCCAAAAACCGGATGTAGGCAAATGTTTGGCCTAACATACTCACAGAGGCAAGTTTATAAATATTTTCAGATAATGTGTATTTCCATTCTTCTGCTCTTTCTGTCTTCCCAAATCCTTAGCACCAAGTCAGGAAACTAATGTTATGTAAATTGCTCTGAGTAAATTCATACCTCCATTGTGATACGAACAGTTTTGGTCAATGAATAACACAAATAAGTGTGTTCAATTGCAAATATGTTTTTCATAGAACAATTTAATGATTCAAGATATTTAATAAAGACATTATATTGTCATTCTACTAAAAATGAAATTTTGGAAAATTCCTATTGATTTCTAGAACCTTGTATTTCTCATTAAATCATAGCTTGGTTAATAATTTGTTTTTATTAAAATGTTTTAAATCCAAGGTACCGCATATCCCTCAGAAATAATGCAAATTTTCTTATTGTTTAAATGAGAAGAGCACCAAAATGAGTTTTTTTGTTTGTTTGTTTATTTTGGGTTTATTTTTATTTTGTAGTTCTATAAAGAAGACAGACAAACATTGCTTCTGATCCAGCAACAAAATGGAATCAACTCTAGATACATGTAACAACGTGGATGAATCTCAAAAACAACATATTGAACAACAACAACAAAAAAGCATGAAACAAAAGAATCCATACTCAATGATTTCATTTTTATGAAGTTCTAGAACAGGAAAAATTAATCTATGATGATGGAAATAAGAGCAGTGAGTTGAGGAAGAAGGATTGACTGGTAGAGTACTCAAGGGAAATTACTAGGGTAAAGAAAATGTTCTGTATCTTGACTGAGCTGTTGGTAACATGGAATATACATTTTTTTAAACTTACCAAACTGCACACTTAAACTCTTTGCATTTTACTGTATATAAACTATACCTCAGCGCTGGTGGTGCCATGCTTAAGTGCTCGGCTGATAACTGAAAGGTCAGCAGTTCGAACCCACCAGCCACTCCACAGGAGTGGCAGTCTACTTTTGTAAAGATTTACAGCCTTGGAAACCCTACAGTTCTACTCTGTCCTATAGGGTTGTTATGAGTCAGAATTAGACTTGATGGCAATGGATTTGGGTTTTTTGTTAGGAGAGTATACCTCAATATAATTTTATTTGCGTATTTCAATTAACATTCAATAAGAAAAGAAATAAATTTGCTAAATTTAACAATACTTTCTTTTTGCTTTTATTACTTTCCGAAAGAGTTTCCCCTTCAGAACTGGCCTGATTTTTGCTAGCTTCCATTTAAATAGCCAGCCTTCTTCACAAGCCTATATTATATGGGGATACAGTTGTATTGTGGTATTACATTCATTTCCATACTTTCAAAGTATGGCCAGGTTCATGCGAGAATCAAGCAGAGACACACTGCTCTATTAGGTACAAAGAAATGCTTATGCGTAAGCCTAGTTTCCTGTCCTCCAGCCTCAACACTCAATCACCATCCCGGACCATCTCTGGCAGCTTGGTCACCACTAACAACAACAACGAAAATCAGTCTCCATCAGGTCAATTCCAACTCATGGCAACCCCATGTATTACAGAGTAGAACTGCCCTCCAAGGCTCCTCTGGTTGGGTTTGAAACTGCCAGCCTTTAGATTAGTAGTCAAGCCCAGTTTACACCACCCAGAACTTCTACACCCCCACAAAAAAAGTCTGGCTCTACACTTTTACAGTAAGCTGGCTTAATAGAGAAGGTTATTGCAGTTAGTTGCATTCAAGTCAATTCTGACTCATGGCGACCCCATGTGTGCAGAGTAGAACTACTCCATAGGGTTTTCAAGGCTATGACCTTTTGGAAACATATCGCCATGCCTATCTTCTGTGGCACCTCTGGGTGGGTTTGAACAACAAACCTTTCAGCTGGTAGTTGGGTGCTTAACTGTTTGTGCCATGCAGGGATCCAGTCGAGAGGAAAGTCTTGTTTTTTCCACTTTTCCCCAGTTAAAGAGTAGGATCTTTCCTTCATTTGCTATCACAACTGAGAATACTTCACTCTGCTTTACTGTCCTCAGAGCCTCCCTACCTCCTGATCAGCCTTCCCTTGCCAGATCCAGTCACCCTGACCACAGGGAGTGCTCTGAGTATGCTAATATGAGTTAGTCCTTTCCAGTTTGATTTGCTATGGGAATATGTGTTGCCTTCAGGAAAAATGATAACCCCCTAACAACAGGGTGTGTACTCACCCAATGGACTCAGGTAGCACAATTTCATCAGAGCTTAATAGCTCATTAGCAGCACAAGCTCTGCTATTCAGATGTGAGTATTTATACACTAATTGGTGTTGAGCTGTGTCCAGACCAATTTTTTTTTTTTTTTTTTTTGCTTTTTCTCAGTAACAGATGATGATTAAGCTTAAGCATCTTTTTCTACTTTCCTACTGTCTGACCTCCTCATCTCAAACAAAAATGCATACAATGCCAAAACAAGCAGAGGTTGCATGGGCAGTGCGTTATAATGTACAGAAAGAAGAAAAACAGAATCCTCTTTTCCATATAAATGCAAAATTTGAAAGTCTATGTGGCTCTTAGCTAAACCATAGCTCTTTGCTCAGCTGTGAACAATAATTTACATTATCGGATGAGGCAACTGATTTCTCAATCTAAAACATGCCAGTCCCTATGATTTCATTATTATTCACTGCTCTTTCTTTAATAATAATGGGTGGCATTTATTTATGAATATAAATCCAAACCAAGTTGCCATCAAGTGGATTCTGACTTGTGGTGACCCCCTGTGTGTCAGAGTAGAACTGTGCTGCATAGGATTTTCAATGGTTGATTTTTAAGAAATAGATCACCAGGACTTTCTTCTGAGGTACCTCCGAGTGAACATGAACCCCCAATCTCTTTGTTAGCAGCCAAGAGCATTAACCATTTGTACCACTCATTTATAAATAAGGAACCATTATAATCAACCTCCCCCAAAACAAACAAACAAAAAGAAAACCCTTTTTCCAGTGTAAAATTCAAGGTTCCATCTTTAGGGTAGCCGTTAAATCGTATATTTTACCAGTTTCTATATTTAAATACTTCTAAAATACTTAGGGATGAATTTCAGATATCATTGTGTTACAACAAAGAGGTCACATTTGTATGACTTTCACAACCATTTCAAACACTATGAAAAAATAAATATTAAAAAGAAACCTTGATTTGGACTAATATATTACTGTGGGTCTCTTACCCCATGTTAACCCCCAAAATGATGCCTATAAAGGCTTGATTTAGTATGTGAATACCCAAATCATGAGATTTTGAAGAAAAAGAAGACAAAGGAAATAATGAATACAAGAAGAATGCATTGAAGAAAAAAAGGGTGAAAGAAGGGGTTGGTGAACAAAGGGGATGAGAAATAGAGACAAAGAACAAAAGAGGAAAAAGATAGGAAAAATGATCATGACTGACACACATTTAAATTGGTATTGTACTTTTTAATTCATAGAACATCTTCACACTCTTCTGTGCTTCTGCAAAAAAGTTCTAAACCCATCTTCAGGATTTTGGTTTTCTTCATTTTATTCTACATTATAAAGCATGAAAAATAAATTGTACTTTTCTCACATTTAACCCTTACAAATTGGTTGGTTACATGCTCTCTATTTCTTTCACAGTACAACATCTAGAACAGGGACAATATTTCCACGGCTACAAATTGTTGTTCATAGCTCTGATTCATCATTTGTCATCTGCAACAGTGAGAAGGGACATAGTTTGAATCACCTATGGCTGGACAAATAAGGGAATGAAGAGGAGAATAAGTATATTAATAACAATAATAACAACTTAATAACTAACATGTGTCAGCCATAGTGCCAAGCACTTTGCATGCCTTATCTTTTGTGATCTTATCAACAATCTTGTCACGTAGATAATGCAGTCCGGAGAACCAAGACTTACAGAGGTTCAGCAACTTAACCAAAACTATACAGCTAGCCAGCATCAGAATCCAGCCTGTCTGATGGTAGAGTCAGCACATTTTCCTATACACCATCTGAGACTTTTCAGAAGATTGCCAACCATCCCTTTTCTATGGCATCAGGGGATGCCCACACTATCCCAGCTCCTCTTATTTTTCGCTTTCCTTGCTCTACAAACTCTTCCTATCACTCATCCAGAAAATCTAAAATGTCCTTGAGTTTGTTCATTATATCAGCTTTGTCCAAAGCTAAGATGATTTTGAAAGCAGTCTCAAACATTACTTTGATGCAGTTTTTGCATAATGACCCTGCAATACATTGCCACTGACCATTTCCTTCCATTTATTGTGAACCACATTCTCATGACTAAATTGCTAGTCATGTTATTGATACGGCTTTCCTTGTTACGAACCTTCCCAGTGGATTCTGCCTGAAAACATGATTTCTCTAAGGTTCTTGGTGGGACTTTAAAGGTAAAACCAGACAGTCTTCTGTGCTATAGACAACTGTGGTCCCACAGAGCAAGTCTCTATAGAGCTACAAAAACAGACACATAGAGATAGATAGCAAGACTAAGGAAGGCAAGGGTTATTCCTGAGAAAAGAAAATAGTCTCTGATTTATACACTAGCTTTGCCAGACAAATTTCTATTCAGAAATCAAAGAAATGAATTTAGAGCACTTGGAGAAAAGTGTTTAAATGCTGTTCAGCTAATTTCCCAGGATAATAGCAGTCATTGTATCATGTTTGCTTGGTCCTTAACACACAAAACTTGTTTTTATTTTTTTTTATATAGAAAAGATGGTGAAATGAAAAGTGACTGCCCTATTTTGCTGAAAGGAAAAAATAGGATAGAGGTTTTTAAGTTTCTTTCATGAACTGAGAACTATTTCAAAACATGGAACACTTCAAAGCATAATAGAAAGGAAATGAACACAGGCCTTAAACTGCTATCTCTTTTTGTTTTGACATATAGACAATTTAACATGGCATTCAGGATATCTTACAATGGTGAAACAGAAGAATACAGTAGTAATGAACAGTGCTTAACACAGCCTGTCTTATTTTTCAAGACAGAAATGTCCTGCAGAATGAGTTTAAAGAAATAAAATTTTGTAAAAAAAAAAAAATGGAAGGGAAATATTGGGCATAAACTGTGACCCTTCAAGTTCCTGTAGCTGTAATGCAGACAGAAGAAAAAGTAAAGGATAGAAGAAAATAAATCTATAGTGAAGTGGCTGGCAAGCAATCTGTTTAAAGAGAGAAAATATTTAAAGAAGATTTGTATTAGTAATTACCTGGAACCTGATTACTTCTAACATGTTCAGAAATGAAAAGAAGAAAAACAATTTTAATAAATAAGGAGAAAAAAAGGAAGGAAGGAAAAGCAAAAATGTTGCAGTGGAAAAAAGGTTAGACTTTTTTTGAATGAAAAAAAATGTGCATATGGGAAGAGGCAGAAATAATCCAGAATTACCAGTTACCGCAATGAATATCACCTAATCCTAAAAAAAGATGTATATGAACACCTTTACTAACCTCACGGATAATTCCTAACTGTGCAAAAAAAAAAAAAATTTAGAAGTTCCCGCAAAGATTAACTCATTAAGTATCTACTCTTGGATGAATCCTTAAACAATTTAAAACAATGGAAATACACTTTATATTTAGTAGAGTCTATCAAAACTCTTCTCATGAGCCATTTTGATATATTACAAGTCACACTGATGTAGACTCCTAAGAATCAATAAATTCTAGGTCTGGAAACAAATGAGCGTTCATTTCGTTATAGAATCACACAACATTAGAATGACATCAGAGATCATCCCAAGCTACTTCCCACATGGGAATGGAGTTTTCTTTATAATTTCTCTATTAGAAGATGAGCAAGTCTATATTTGAGCACTCATTATCTTCCAACTCCCTCATTTTATAGGGGAAACCCTGGTGGCCTAATAGTTAAGAGCTATGGCTGCTAACCAAAAGTTCGGCAGCTGAATCCACCAGGCACTCCTTGGAAACCATCTGGGGCAGTTCTACTCTGTCCTATAGGGTCGCTATGACTCGTAATCGAGTTAACGACAAAGGGTTTAGTTTCATTTTATAGGTAACAAGATGAATACTGTTAAAAATAATTAAAACTCACAGAAATTTGAACGTAAGGTTCATTTTGAGAAGTTATTCTATATGCATATAGGGAGCCCATTTTGATTCCAGAAAAAGCAAATGGCTTTAAGAAGCTAGAATGATAAGCCTTATAAAGAGAAGAGGAGGGAGAAGAATGGAAGATCAACCATCGGCTAGTCTTAATGTGACTGACTGAACCCAATGTTCCCCTCTTTACTGAGATTAACTGATATCAGGTTACTTCTGGCCTAAAAAACCAAATTCAACCCATTGCCAGTCAAGTAGATTTCACCTCACAGCGATTCTCTAGGACAGAGTAGAACTGCCCCATAGGATGTCTAAGGAGCGGCTGGTGAAGCCAAACTGCCAACATTTTGGTTAGCAGCCAAGCTCTTCACCACTGTGCTACCAGGGTCTCTTTCTGACCTGGCTGCTAATAATTTGGCCCTTCACCTACCTGCAGCTATGAGATGTTTTGAGATTTAAATTAGGCGGTAATCCTTTGACAACTATCCTTTCCCAGCAGGATAAGACAAATTTACATTGCTATAGAGCAGTTTATGGCAGGCTTTTGCAGGTTGGGTCAGATTTTTTCTGGTTAATACTTGGTTTCTTGGAAAAGAAAAACCTTAAAATTGAAGTAAGACATCTGTTATTAATTTTCCTATTCAACAACACAAAGAAGTTTAATTTTTTGTTGTTGTTGTTGTTTTGTTTTGTTTTGTTTCCAAAGAGTGCTCTGGAATGAGAAAAATATATATATATATATTTTTTTTTTTTAAATTGAAAAAAAAGGTTTCCTAGAGTCAAATGGATTGTGGAAACTTTGAACTTAAACTATTAGAGAGGGTGATTCACTGCAGGGCATTTTAGGGCTTTATTTTGTTAATTTACATTGTGATTCTTCAGGGGAGAATATAATAGGGCATGTTTCACAAGATCTTTGAAATTTTGTTTTTGTTTTTGTTTTGATGAAGTTGGGGGAGAGAGGGCCTGGAGAGAGGGCCTGGACAAGGAGGGAAAGAATTTGTGAGACTAGTTTACCCCAGAGTGAATTTAGGAAATGTTGACTTATATGACTTTTCCAAGCACATAATATAAATATGGATAATATAAATCTCAAAACTCCTAGGCATTAGTTTTAAGTCCATGCTTTCTTGTGCCTTCATTAGACATGGAGCCCTGGTGGCATAGTGGTTAAGAACTCGGCTGCTAACCAAAGGGTTGGCAGTTTCAATCTACCAGCTGCTCCTTGGAAACCCTATGGGGTTCTACTCTGTTCTACAGGGTCTCTATGAGTCAAAATCCACTGGACAGCAACAGGTTTGGTTTGGTTTAGCTTTTCACTAGACACTAGATCAGCTTTTCCCTGTTTTTGGTGTAAAAACTTTTAGAATTTCCATTAAGTTCAATCAGCTTTCTTCTATGACTTTTCAGGGTTCGTTGCTCATGGACAGTTAAGTTAAACGTTGACAAATATAAAATAGTGGGCTGGGGGATTATCTGTGAGGCTCTCACTCTCAAATGATCTCCCTACAACTGTCTGAGCTGGACTAATTAGAGAATGATTGGAGTTTATTTGAAAATAAAATTTCTACCCAGCAAGTTTTAGCTTGTGTGTCATCCATACCTGCTAATATCCAACTGATCCCATGTTTCTCCAAGGAAATGAAAGCTCTATTGGCAGAGAGCTGAGTAAGCTGTCAAAATAGGTACTAACAAGCATCTAGAAACAAAAACATAAGGTGCTACATATGGGACAAAGGAGGGAAAAATTAGAATGTGGACAGGAACCAAAGAAAATGTCCACTATGAAGTTTTCCCTAGACCAACACTGTAATCTGATGTGCTCATGCATTCATGATGTCTCGAAAACTTCAAAGCATTCTATATCTGTCTTCAGTTGAGAGGTCCAAAATTTGACACATTAAAAAAAACAAACAAAACCATTGCCATGGAATTGATCCCAACTCATAGCGGAAAGGACAGAGTAGAACTGCCCCAAAGGGTTTCAAAGGAGCAGCTGGTGGATCCGAACTGCTGACCTTTCGGTTAGCAGCTGTAGCTCTCAACCACTGTACCACCAGGGCTCCAGTATGCTAGGGTATTTCATTTTACATATACTTCTTTTCACAATAATTTGTCATTTGCCAATCTAAATAAAATAGGTTGGAATGTATAAAACTAAAAGCTAAATATCCCACCTGAGATACATTTGAATAATAAAAGATACTGAAGAATAAAATCTATTGAATATTAGAAAATTATAATGGGCTACTCACTCAAATCCACATAGCCGGCAAACAACTTCTTTAAATTTTCATGAAACTGTTCAGTAATAAATTATGTTCTGCTCTCTTTGTTTAACAGTTGGCCATAATTACAATCACATAAAAAAAAAAAAATTTCCTGAAAAGTAAAAAGCCACATCAGTCATCATTTATACATGAGGATTGGTGACTAAGAAAGGTATAAATCAAACATCAAAAGGACTAAATACAAGAGAACAATGCTACAAATTCTGGGGCATCAAAAATTTAAAGATAAAATGGGATTTAATTTCAGCTGAAATAATCAAGAAAAATGACATCCTGCACAATATAGAAAATATAAACAATTTTGCAAAAAGAAGTTTATTTGAGTTTTATTACAGGCAGTCCCTGGGTTATGAATGAGATCCATTCCTGTGTTTGTAAGTGTTTAAGTCAAATTTGTAGGTAAGTCAGAACAAGGTGCATACTGTTCTTACTTAGCCTTACTTTAGTGCAAGAAAGATTGAAGGCTTTTCAGAGATTTAAAAGTTGCAAGTGCAGCAAGTGAAGGTGATTGTGAAGAAGAAGTTGTTGCTAATAGGGATTGGTTCAATCATGTCAAAGTGAGGGCAAATTTACATAACATTAAAGGTCAAGTACTAGTTGTCTGTAAATCTGACATTTGTAACTAGAGGACTGCCTGTAATCTAACCCATTATAAAGCTTTGGTTTCAATAATATCTTTTATTGGCCATTCCTAGCTTTTGTATCATTATTGCCAAAGAATAAAAATGGTGGCATTGAGTGACCTGCTTATTCATCACCTCAGAATAGCAAAAACTATTTAGCTAATTCATATGATGCCTGACTCCCATTCTTCTTACCTAATTTCTCCTTTAATCCAGTGTCTCTCTTCTGACAACTGTCAGTGCAGTCAAGTAACACATAGGCATAATACGCGATCATGCATCTAATCTTATATGGATTTTTAGACTAACAGCTATGTTTTTTGAGAAAAACATGTTTTTCCTTGGTGGTTAAAACCAGGATGTGAAACCATATGCCCCAAGGGGTCTTAACCAAGTGACTATCTGTACCCCTCAAAATACAAATACTCTTTAGCATCTGGGATCTTTTTAAAGCTTGTGAGTGGCCATCTAAAATACTGCACTGTTTCCACCCAGTATGGAGCAAGGGAAAATGAAGAAAATCAAAGACACAAGAGAAAGACTAGTCCAAAGGATTAATGGACCACAACTACCACAGTCTCCACCAGACCGAGGCCAGCACAATTAAATGGTGACCGGCTACCACCACCAACTGTTCTGACAACGATCCCAGCGGAGGGTCCTGGAAGTTGCTGGAGAAAAATGTAGAACAAAACTCAAACTCACAAAAAAAGACCAGACTTACTGGTCTGACAGAGACTAGAGAAACTCTGAGAGTATGGCCCCTGGAACTCTCTTAACCCAGTACTGAAGTCACTCCTGAGGTTCACCCTTCAGCCAAAGATTAGACAGGACTACACGATAAACAATACATGGAGCTCAACTGTGTATGAGACTAAAGGAGCACACCAGCCCAGGGGCAAGGACAAGAAAGCAGGAGGTGACAGGAAAGCTGGACGAGTGGAAATGGGGAACCCAAGACTGAGAAGGGAAGAGATTTGACACGTCACGAGGTTGGCAACCAATGTCACAAAACAATATGTGTATTAATTGTTTAATGAGAAATTAATTTGCTCTGTAAACTTTCATATAAAGCCCAATTTAAAAAAAAAAAACAAAGTACGTGAGACCATGATGTAAGCATCCTGTGAAAGTATATGTAATCACTAACTATATTATTAATAATCAGTAATCAGAGTGTGATTATTACAATAGTCATTGATTTTCCTGTGATTGCCCCCTCGATGGTAGTTCTTCTTTTTACTCCATAAGAACACTTGTATAATGAAACTGCCCTGGGACTAGCAGGTTCCATTTTCAATGGGTTTCGTAGTTCCCCAATTGAAATTGTTTTCAACCCTTAATAAACCTCTGTGTTTTAATCTGAAACAACGTTCAAGTTTTTCTTTACAATACCAGTATTGACTAATTAAACATAGGTTCTCACAGAGACCCAGCCCTCATTCTACATAGCCTAAATGCTCTTGAAAACTGCTCTAGGGGCTCTAAGTGAAAGAAAAATGTTATTCTAATTTCACGTGTTATGAGAACAGCTAACACTGTTATGACAGCCAGATCGAACCATGCATTGATGAGAAGCATTTCATTTCAAAATTTATTTCTGATTTCAAAAACATACATTTCGATTTTTCCAAGTATCTTATAAAAAGACTCATTTCGAGTGTCAGCAAACTGATTTCATAAGATACATGGTACCATTCAAAGACCTAGGAAAACACACAACTTATCTAAACAGCAGGGACAGCTCTAAAGGCCAGCCTTGGAAGCTGGACGGTACTTGTCACTTCTTGTCGTTACTACCATACGATTTATGACTCCTGGAACAAACATGAGAAGAATTGAGGCAATTTTGAGCCAACGCTCTAATGACATCACACAGATGGCACCTCTTCTATCACAATCAAGCAAGATGTACAGCACAAGAAGGAGAGGAATTTAACAAGTTTTTTTTTTTTTTTTTTCGTATTCTCCCTTACATTTGTTGCTCCTGTCCTGTGTTGTTCACATTGCCAGTTGGGGAGGAGACAATGTCATTATGGATAAGTACAAGGATAGCTTTCTTGTTGTTTTTACAAGGCAAATGTTTCACATGGTTTCCTCTGTCAGATTTTTTTCAGTTTCATTGTCAACATTTACTCTCTGTTTGAACATGTAGACAGACATTAAAATTACTCTTTTGCAATCATAACTGTATTTTTGGCCATATAGACTCAATGGAAATTTTCCTCAAGGTTTTATGTCAAAAAACTTCAGCAGCAAAACAAAACAAAAAGAAACAAAATTATGTTTATAAGTAGTTTGCAGAAAATATTGTCAGCATGGAAGAAAAAAAAAGAAAACAATTGTAATAAGAAGAACCCAGAGATTATATCTGAAAACACCTCCAAAAATAATCAAATTCCGTTTACATCAGTGAGGTATTTTCCATGTCTTTCTTGCTTTGGTCTTTAGCCTTCCTCCTTCCAGGCGCAGTCATTTGCTTAGCCTCAGTTCTGGGCATTCCTTCTAGAAAACCTGAAAATCACAACAACAAGAATTAGAACCTGTCTTATTCAGGTTTGCAAGTAGGTCACATTTGATAGCCAAATTCTCTGTTACAAAGTATTTAATGGAGGCCCAGTGCTATGAGATGATGAGATATTTAGCCACAGCAGGAGTCACCTGGAGCCACTGCACCTCTGACGGAAACAATATAGTATTTGATAGCACTTGGAATTATTTTGGGAGCCCTGGTGGTGCAGTGGTTAGGAGCTGCTAACCAAAAGGTCAGCAGTTTGAATCCATCAGCTGCTCTTTGGGATCATTTTGAGGTTTTAATGATGAGAAATACTGAATAGATACATGGGTTTGGCTGGAGATACATATTCCAAAGCCATCTGCAAAAAGGTGAGAACTGAAATGAATGACAGGAGGTTGTTTTACATTAGGCTTACCTAGAAGCGTATCTTAAGGCAGAATATGACGCAAGAAGTTTCTAAGGCAGTGATCTCAGGAAACACCAGTAAGGGAGTAGAAAAGTGACAAGGGGAAGGAAAGACAACAAATATAGTTTGTATGATCTTGAAATTTACCACAGTAGGCAGTAGGAACTTAATCTTGCTATGGAACAAGAGATGCTATTTCAGAAGATCCACCTCAGACTTAATCCCACCAGAGGAGTGAGGGAGCTGGTGAATTTATGCACCAGCTCCTGTCAGTTATTGTTGAATGGTGCTGTCAGGGAGCATAATTTTCACACTTTTGGCTCAGGCCAAAAAGAATCCCACATCCACAGATAACTCTCCACAGAGAGATTTAAGAAATAGTAGTTGGAACCCTGGTGGCGCAGTGGTTAGGAGCTTGGCTGCTAACCAAAAGGTTGGCAGTTTGAATCCAACAGCTGCTCCTTGGAAACCCTGTAGGGCAGTTCTACTCTGCCTTATAGGGTCGCTATGAGTCGTAATTGACTCAACGGCAATGGGTTTGGTTTGATTTTTTAGTTAGAATTTGGGCAGGATGCAATGGAATGGTATGGTCCTAAGAAATATCGACAAAGCAGTAATGGCCAGCTCTCACTGACTTGCATGAGCCAATTGTGCACATCTCTCCCCAAGTCCCCATTCAAAGACGTCACGTTGGTAGTTTGAAATCAGCTTTGGTGGAAAAATTTACACCAAGGAAATCAACAATTGTATAAATCACGTTTTTCTCGTTTGTTTTGTTTTCCTCAAAAGAGCTGGGTGTTAAACATTTACCAGGGCACCCTTATGGAAACCCTGGTGGCATAGCGGTTAAGAGCTACATCTGCTAACCAAAAGTTTGGCAGTTCAAAAACACCAGGCACTGTTTGGACACCCTATGGGGAAGTTCTACTCTCTCCTATAGGGTCACTATGAGTTGGAATCAACTCGATGGCAAGGGGCTTGGGGTGCATTACATACAATAATATTTGTTGAATACCTACAAGAGGTAAAACCATGCTAGATAATTTTTTGTAAATTATCTCATTTAAACTCTCACCAATCATAAAGTAAAAAAAGTTATAAAGATAAAGATATTGAGGCTCAAACTGATTATTATCCAAATGCAAATGTGTAGTGGAGATAAGCAATGATTAATTCATATACTGAAGAGAACATTTTTGAGGCCAAAATGTCTGCCCACTGAATTGGGTCGTGAGGCAGCCAGTTTGTGACTTTGAGATGAAGCAATGAACAAGGTCGTGTTGTTTATAAATAGCAGAGATGGGTTTCCCTTGACTCATTTCTTTTTCACCTTACAAAGCTGTTATGAAGAGAGTAGATGCTCCCTCAGGCCTTTGAAGTTACATTCACTTCTTTCAGGGAAAAATTTGGAAATAGGAATTCTAGGCAGGATTAAGAGTGAATAGGAGAATCTAGCATGTAAACCAGAGAGCTACCCTATGAGCGAAGGCTACCAATGCATTTCTCTAGGAACATTCTCTAGCACAGCTCTCTCGCAGACTCTTCCCCATTATCTTTTATATCTAAAATAAAAGCTGTGTAAATTTGAGGGACACGATTTACCACATAACTTCGAAGGACCAGTTGAATGTGATTCATGATAGTTCTATCCCTACCAGTGAAGAATTTTTTTTTTTTCTAACTATAATCTATGATTATGAATTTAGTTTATCTTATAAATAATTTATAAAACATGTAGACTCATTAACATCTGCATTCCCAAGGAGTCAGTATGTATGTAATGTCCCCAAATATGAAGGATACTTTTTTTGTTTTAATCCTGTTAAATATATTTGTTTTTAGTAATCAGAATCCAGGAAAAAATATCATATAAAAATATTAAACAACAGAATAACTATGCATGGACAAAAGCATTTTAAAAAAATACAATGTTCTTTGGTTAACCAATAGTCCAGAAGTATGATCTGGTAAGCTGACAGTTATTGCCCAAGATTTATGCTGACTTTCTCCAATTCCTGGTAATCAAAACACTAAATCAGTTCTAATAACCTTTGCCATTTATTTAGTATTCCTTTTTCCGAACATCTCTAAACATTTGTAATTAAAAATAAGTAACGCCTTTATTGGCACAAATCAAAAACACTGGAAATAACAAATGTTGGAGGGGCTGCGGGGAGATCGGAACTCTTATGCACTGCTGGTGGGAATGAAAAATGATACAACCATTTTGGAAAATGATATGGT